>NC_142931.1:102899255-102914255 GCF_046866305.1 Octopus bimaculoides | reverse complement strand
TTTCCCAATAATTCAATTGTTTTTTCTCCACCAACCTCGTCCATCAGCATTTTCAATTCTGTATTTTAATCAGCCTAATCCTGTTCACATGAAGAGATAATCACATGACTTTATCTATCTATCTATCTATCGATCGATCGGTCTGTCTGTCAGTCTGTCTACTTGCCTATCTATCTATCTATCTATCTATCTATCTATCTATCTATCTATCTATCTATCTATCTATCTATCTATCTACCTATCTATCTATCTGTTTGCTTCTGCATGTGTGTTTGTGTGTGTGTGTGTGTGTGCGTGCGCTTGTGTTTGTATTGTGTGTACATGTGTAGTTTGTGTGTGTGAGTGTACGTATGTGTATGACAAGTATCCATTTTTCTGCTCAGTTCGAAAAGCTTTAACAGGTGAAACTTCGCAATCACTATCACTCTTCAAAATATAGATTTCAGTCTACTTAACAACGCATTGAATATTTTATTCAGTTAATATTTTACGCCTCTAGAACAAGCAGCATGTACAAACATGCACACACAGACACACACACACACACACACACACACACACACGCACGCACGCACACACACATACACACATGCACACACGTGCATTGATTTTATGCAACCAAATATTGTACACTTCCTTGCAACAGTCGGTATGCTTCAGCACGAAACTTAGGCAGCTGTTCCGTATTCTAGGATCAGATTTTTGTATCCGGAGTCCGTGTGATTTGATGTAAGCAATATTTTACAGACGATAAAACAAGTTCCACTGCTCGTGAATTGAGGAAGTAATCGTACATATGGATGGTGATGACAACGATGTTTATAATGATGATGATGATGATGATGATGATGATGATGATGACGATGATGATATTGATGATGATGGTGATGATGATGGTGATAGTGGTGCTGGTGGTGACAGCGATCATTATGATTCTGTTACACTATGGTCAGTCGTCACTCGCGAGCAAATATGGCTGAGAAATATTTACTGTGCTTTCATTAAGTGTCTCAAATGTTGATGTAACCGCGAACAAGACATACTCACCCATTGGGCCACCACACTCTCACTTAGCCTTGTAGAATATCCAGGATGTGACAGCTTGAGGGAGGGAGGGAGGGCTGCACTAACATACCTGTTGGTACTCATTACAGCTGAGCAACGAAGTGTCTTGCTAAAGGACAAAAAGCTCTGCCTGGTTCAAGAATGGAATCCATAACCCTATGATCTTGAACAAGAACATCCTAACCACTAGGCCACGTGGCTTGATATGATGATGGTGATGCTGATGATTGCTATGGTTGTAGTGGAGGTGGTGGAGGCGCAATGACCCAGTGGTTAGGGCAGCGGACTCGCAGTCATAGGATCGCGGTTTCGATTCCCAGACCGGGCGCTGTGAGTGTTTATTGAGCGAAAACACCTAAAGCTCCACGAGGTTCCGGCAGGGGATGGTGGCGAACTCTGCTGTACTCTTTCACCACAACTTTCTCTCACTCTTTCTTCCTGTTTCTGTTGTGCCTGTAATTCAAAGGGTCAGCCTTGTCACACTGTGTCACGCTGAATATCCCCGAAAACTACGTTAAGGGTACACGTGTCTGTGGAGTGCTCAGCCACTTGCACGTTAATTTCACGAGCAGGCTGTTCTGTTGATCGGATCAACTGGAACCCGCGACGGAGTGCCAACGACAACAGTGGAGGTGATGATGGTGGCGGTGAAGATGTAGGAACAATGATGATGATTATTATGACGGTGATGATGATGATGATGATGCCAGTGATGATGGTGGTTTTGGTAGTGTTGATAGTGGTGAGGATGAGGATGATCATGACGACGACGACGACAATGCTGATGATGATGATGGTGATGATGATGATTATGGTGGTGAAGGCAATCATAACATTGCTGAATCTATTATTTGTTGCCGATATTAAATGTGGTTTAGCATTTTCCTTGTTGCTGTTGTCTGTTCTTTGTGACTCTTTGTTGTCTGTTGTTGTTTGTTGTTTTCATTAAACCTTTTAAAGCAAGAAGAGTCAGTAAAAAAAGAAATAGAGATAGAGAAAATATAACAACGCTAAATACCTCCCCCGTCATCACCACCACCACCACCACCACTAACACCACCACCACCGCCGCCGCCGCCGCCACCAGCAACAACACCACCGTAGCTACCACCGTTACCGCCACCACAACTTACGTCACTGCCGTTGCCGACACCACCACCACCACCACTACCACCACCACCGTCACCACCACCACCGATAACAACACAACCACCGCCACCGTCATCACCGCTGCCACCATCACCTCAACCACCACGACTACTGTCACAGTGACTACCGCCATCAACACTACCACCACCACCACCACCATCGTCACCACCACCACCATCACCGCCACCGCTGCCGCCACCACCACCGCCACCGCTGCTGCCACCGCCCCTGCCCCTGCCGCCACCGCCACCGCCGCTACCATCACCGTCATCACCACTTCCGCTGCAATCACGTCACCACTGCCATCATACATCCGGCCAGCAAGAACTCTAACGCCACTGCCAACAACAGCAACACGAAAAACCACCGCTTATGAAACAACACATTCAGCCATAAACCGACAACAATTGCAACCTTTTGTGATTCGACATCAACATTCAACGGAATCAACGTCAACATCGACGACTGGTGAAATTTCCATAATTACATAAACAACAAAAAAATCATAGATAACAATATTGAGCAATTAACAAAATCTCCTCCCCCTCCTCCTCCTCTTCCTCCTCCTCCTCCTCCTCCTCCTCCTCTTCATCATCATCATCATCATCTCTCCTCCTCTTCCTCCTCCTCCTCCTCTTCATCATGATCATCAGCATCTCTCCTCCTCGTCCTCTTCCTCCTCCTCCTCCTCTTCATCATGATCATCATCATCTCTCCTCCTCGTCCTCCTCCTCGTCCTCCTCCTCGTCCTCCTCCTTGTCCTCCTCCTTGTCCTCCTCCTCGTCCTCCTCCTTGTCCTCCTCCTCGTCCTCCTCCTCTTCATCTTCATCATCATCATCATCTCTCCTCCACCTCCTCCTCCTCCTCTTCATCATCATCTCCTCCTCCTCCTCGTCCTCCTCCTCGTCCCCCCCTTCCTCCTCTCTCTCCCTCCCCCCCCCCCTCTCTCTCCCTATCTCCCTCTTCCTGCTCTTCCTCCCCTTCTTCTTACTCCTCTTCTTCATAATCGATAACAGCAGCAAACTCCCAATATTTTCCCGATCTGCGAAAACTAACTTGCACATCATGATGATGATGATAATGATGATGATGATGATAATGATGATGATGATGATGAAGAAGAAGAGGAGGAAGAGGATAATGATGATAATGATGATAATGATGATCAGCATCATCATTATAAACAACAACAACAACAACAACAACGACAATAACAACATCAACAACAACAGCAACATGAAAACCATCAGCAATCTCAGCAACAACAAGCAAAAGCAATAATAATCACATCAATAACATAAACAGCGACAACACCAACAGCAACAAATGTCAACGAACAACAATAATTAACCATCAACAAAAATACCTAAAAACAACAAAAACCCCACATCATTAACGACAACAACAACAACAACAACAACAACAATAACAATAACAAAAGCCACTCGAAAGCAAACTTCCTCCCTTGCTTATTTAACCTTTGCCCATCAAAGGAAAACGATCTTTGCGATATTTTACCATAAACTGCTGACATTCAAGATTCAACAACCTCCAGACCTTCCATCGCGCACACACGCTTCGGTAACGGCAGCCATTTTCTCGCTGCCTCTTTTCACTTTCTCTTTATCTGATTTGGACCTGTCTATTGGTCGTTGTAAGAGGGGACATAGCTTATATCTGATAGCAACAGCCATTATCTGACATGTTTATCTCCCCTTCCAGTCGTACGGACCTGTTCATTCTGAGTAGATGAAAGGAACAGAAATGATCTCTTGGAATGGCGACCATTTTGTCACCTCTGCTCTACCGTCTAACTCAAATGGAACTGTTCGCTATAGAAAGAGGGGGGGGGGAAGCTTACAGCCAGGTGGATTATACTACGGTATATTACCTTACTGTGGAGGCGCAATGGCACAGTGGTCAGGGCAGCGGACTCGCGGTCATAGGATCGCGGTTTCAATTCCCAGACCGGGTGTTGTGAGTGTTTATTGAGCGAAAACACCTAAAGCTCCACGAGGCTCCGGCAGGGGATGGTGGCGAACCCTGCCGTACTCTTTCACCACAACTTTCTGTCACTCTTACTTCCTATTTCTGTTGTACTTGTAATTCAAAGGGCCAGCCTTGTCAGACTGTATCACGCTGAATATCCCCGAGAACTACGTTAAGGGTACACGTGTCTGTGGAGTGCTCAGCCACTTGCACGTTAATTTCACGAGCAAGCTGTTCCGTTGATCGGATCAACTGGAACCCTCGACGTCGTAAGCGACGGAGTGCCAACATTACCTTACTACGGTATATTACCTTACTACGGGTAAGTGTATTGTCTATTAGTCTGGCAACTACTTGTGGCCAGTTAAATTACATTTTAGTACATATTAGGGCTAGGCGAGCTATACGGCTTCTACATATACATAATACCAGGTTAGCTGTACCATCCTTTAGCATTTACTAGGAACTTTGTGAACTAAACTACCATTCTGTAGTGCCTACTTAAAGCTTCTTGAAGTATATCATCTAAGGCACCTACTGACAATTAGGTAGACTAAACCCGTCCGTGTTACTCACTTACAGCTAGATAGATTACATAACCTGTGGCACCTACTTTTAGCCTGTTAGATTATTCTACATTTGTGGTACCTACATAGATTTAGGTAGAGAGCATCGCCCAGCAGTCACGTCAAAATCTAAGTGAATTCTTCCATTGATAACAAAATGTATTGGTTAAGGACACAATGTCGTGTCTGTGATAGTAAGTGAATTTCAGTTGGATGTCCGATATTATATCGATTCGGATATCATTGAAACCTTTCTACTACCGACAGAAGAAAATTACATTGGTTGATGCAATAGATAGGTGCCCCAGAGCTAAAGGATTCTGGATAGGAAGTATAAGGTCAATGTATCAGTGTGTATTTATGTAGAGAGCGAAAGAGTAGGGGAAGAGTTCATCCGATAATGGCAGAGAGAGGGAGAGAGAGAGGGAGGGGAGAGAGAGAGGGAGGGGAGAGAGGAGAAGAGGGAATGATGGGAAGGGCGAAAGAATGGCAGCAAAAAGTGAGTGAAAGATTCAGAGAAAAGAACAGCGATAGAGAAAGAAAGATAAAAATAGAGACAAATAGAGAGGAGTAGAGAGAGAGGGGGAGGAGGGAGGAGAGAGGAGGGAGAGACGGCGGGAAAGTGGAGATAAAGACGTAGAGAGAGAAAGTAAAAAGAGACGCTTGTGTAATTTTGCAGCTCGATATATGATACATAAATATCATTACTAATTAAAATCAAGAGTGACATGAACACACACACACAAGCATACACACACATACGCACATACATGCATGCTTGTTAATATGGAAATAATAATCAAGTGATTGCGATGAAAAACCTTTTGTATTTTGTATATGAGAAAGGAATTAACGAGATACCCGCAGACAAGCACGGATTAAAAACGCAATATTGGTCACTCTCCGAATTAAGGACTTTGAAAACCATGACCTCAAATTCATTAACTAATAAAAAGATAAGATTTAGACGTAACAAAGCTCTTTGAATATCCAGATAAAACTCTTCTAACAATCTCTCAATTATTGGTTTCGGATTTTGGCACAAGGCCTGCAATTGCAGAGGAAGGGGTAAGTCGATTACATCAACCGCAGTGCTCGACTAGTACTTACTTTATCGACCTCGAAAGGATGAAGGGCATTTGAACTCAGAACGAGAAGACGAGCGAAATACCGTTAAGCATTCTGTCCGGCGTGCAAACGATTCTGCCAGTTCGCCGCCTTCGGCTTTCACATTATTTTAGACGAAATAAAAGATATATACGACCTAAAACGCTTCTACCCTAAATATACTTTTACCATGACAATGTGTGACCACATAATTTTTGGTGAATTGAGCTGGTCAGTGGTTCTCCATCCAACGCAGAGCCTGAATTAGGCGCCCTCCAGCTTCTTCTTGGTCAGTCTAGAGGTGAAAGTGAATGTGAGGAAGTGGATACAATAGTGCACACCTGAATTTTTTCCAGAGGGATTTGAGTATAAGGCTCAACGATATCGTAAATAGATCGCTTGTGATGGAGGTTATGTTGAGTAATATTTTTGTATAGAAGAAGAGTTACTTTGCCCATATGTGCATATTGAGCGACCAATGTCTGCAAATATATATCAAAAACGCTAAGCCCACTTTTGCACTATTTTCGGTCCAACCTTTACATGTATGTATGTATGTATGTATGTATGTACGTACGTTTGCATGTACGTACGTTTGTATGTATGTATGTATGTATGTATGTATGTATGTATGTATGCGTGCAAGTATTTATGTATATATGTAAGTATGCAAGCGCGTATGTGTGTATGTATGTATGTAAACATCTATTAAATGATAAGTTTAAAAAA
Source organism: Octopus bimaculoides (assembly GCF_046866305.1). Lineage (NCBI taxonomy): Eukaryota > Metazoa > Mollusca > Cephalopoda > Octopoda > Octopodidae > Octopus > Octopus bimaculoides. The sequence continues at coordinate 102,907,650 of NC_142931.1, read as the reverse complement.
ACCCATTTAATAAATGCACAAACAAACGGAGAACAAACACAGGTCACCAAATTCTCATCAGTTATCACGCCAATTCGAGTGGCATTTCTTTGGATATGCTCAAGGATGTCTGTATATGTAGCAACAGCAGTAGTAACCCAAACCAGATATGCGAACAGTACTTCATTGTGGGTCTCACCTGAGCTTTGTGGAAAGCGATTGCAAGTAAATCATTGGTGTTTAGATTTGTGGTCCTCAAATATGGATATCAAGGGTCCATATGGCCCCTAGGTATCCATATAAGATTTTGTAGGGGCCACACAAGCAAAATAGTAAATTGGGTGTCCATAGTAGTATTTTAGGATTTCATAAAAAAAATTTGCTTTAGATGTACTTATTGTAAGAAACAACTAGTTTTGTAACACTTAACATACTTCAACAAAGTACTGTGTAAGCTCTCCTATTTCTGCCTTTATATGAGTAAGTAAATAGAACTCAAGTAAAATTTACTACGATGAGTGACACTCATTTGAAGTTAATGTTGCTGATGAAGATATCTGTTTACAAGAGAATCTCACTGAGTTGCAGAGTGATGAAATATTTCGAGCAATTTTTAAGCATATATAATGCATGGAAAAGTAATGACACTGCTAACAAAAATCTTCACTACTCTTGAAGAAAAGCTGTACGTTGCTGCTTTTCCTTCATCTTACCTAGTTGAATCTGGTTTCAGCCTTGTCTCTAATTTCCTTTCGAATGACCGTAATCAGTTCGATAGTGTGCAACACTTGAACCAAATATTGCAAAACTACCAGAACAGTATTAACTACAAGGCTCACATGGAATAAAGTAGCACTAAAGTAGTATTTTTGGAAAAATAAACATGTCCTTGTATATTTATGACTTATTTTACTATTGAACATTAGTTTTCCTTATAATTTAGTTAGTTTATGTGCAATAAATCGGTTAGTCTTCGACAATACACAAAATATTTTAACAATTTTTAAAACAAAATTTCCAATAATATTTAACTACAAAAACACGATAGGATTTTATAAATATTGAATGGCTATTGAGGGCCCACCAGAGTAAGATAAGATCCAAAGGGGTCCATAGGTAAAAAGTAGTTGAGAATCGTTGGTTTAGATGGAAGAGTGTGTGGGGACGAAACCGAACCTTGAGAGTTACTGGGAACCGAGGTATTTTCTGTTCTACGTAAAAGATGACCCATGTTTGTGATACAGTCTTTGCTATGTTGAAGATATTTGTTCATCAAGAGATGAAGCAATATAAAGCATTTATAGCACCATTGAGTGTTGCTGTTATGTGTTGTTCATGATGTTACTTTCATACATGTAGTGATTGTGTTGCGAAGACAAAGTTGACATGGAAGATGTTTTCGAGGTCCTTGCTGAAGGAGACAGTGCAAGTTTAAGATGAGGTTGCTTGTGGGTGCAAAGGTTTAGGGAGGGTACTAACAACTGCGTAGGAGTGGGAGTTTTGAGGTGATGGCAAATTGATCCTTGAAAGAAAAATGTGTGTATATGTGTGTGTGTGTGTGTGTGAGGGGGAAAAACCGAACCTTAGGTTACATTAGATTTGATAGAACGTGCGTTAGAGCTTCGATAGCCCACGTCGTGATGGTACAGTCTTACAGGAAGCCATCAATCAAAGAGACGATCGATGAAGTCCATAGACAGGCAGTTTTAACAAGAGATTTGAAAATCAGGTAATGTTTTGTTGATGTCGAAAGCAACAACATTATTTTCACCAAATTTTTGTATCGTTACTTCCATATTCGCCTCCCTAGCTATCTATCATTGCCTCTTTATCTCCCTCCTTAATTGCTTTTCACTCCCTGTCTACCGATCTACATACCTAACTTCCTTGTGCATAACGCTGCTAAATGCACTATAAGACTGGGTGTAATGTAAACTATCACACGTACATCGTCGTGTCAGAGAGGAAACATCTTTAGTGTGGCGAAGTTTTTCTTAGTACCAGGGACAAATTGCACATGCGTAAGAACCTATGAATTACATCTATGTTAAGAACATAAATGTTTCTTTAATATTACAAATCCATTGATATGAAACTTTAAATTACTGTTTAGGTCCTAAGGTTAAAACACACAGTTTATTCTTCTCTTTCCTTAAATGCCATGCTTACAGATGCCAACGATCAGGGGCCTTTATACAAAAACCTGAAGTTTCAGGAATTTTTCTTGAGAAAGATACAGCAGCGATTTCCCGTTCCCTTTGGCCGGTTCCCTTTGGCCAGTTTACTATGGTACTTGCCTGCTCATCCGAGTTTACCCTTATTCTATAGGGCCTATTTATCCTTTAGGCAGGGCGATTGGTTCACATGATATCAAAGCGTGTCCACACACCGGTGGGCCTCTGTAACACATGTCTAGCGCCAGCCTTCTCTCGGATTTAGTATACCTGAGCCACATGAGCATTTTTTACTAGCTGACCTAAAACAGGGGACATTAACAGGTACTATCTCAGGGAAAAGGTGATCTGAAGTAGTGGAGTCTAAGGAGAAAAGGAGAAACTTCATATTCTCCTGAACTCCTGCCGGATACTCTACCCTCTTTACTCTTTTACTCTTTTTACTTGTTTCAGTCCTTTGACTGTGGCCATGCTGGAGCACCGCCTTTAGTCGAGCAAATCGACCCCAGGACTTATTCTTTGTAAGCCTAGTACTTATTCTATCGGTCTCTTTTGACAAAATGCTAAGTTACGGGGACGTAAACACACCAGCATCGGTTGTCAAGCGATGTTGGGGGGACAAACACAGACACACACACACACACACACACACACACACACACATATATATACATATATACGACTGGCTTCTTTCAGTTTCCGTCTACTCACAAGGCTTTGGTCAGCCCGAGGCTATAGTAGAAGACACTTGCTCAAGGTGCCACGCAGTGGGACTGAACCCGGAACCATGTGGTTGGTAAGCAAGCTACTTACCACGCAGCCACTCCTACGCCTATACAGTTAATCTTTTATCAAGACGATTTTCTTTCTTTTATTTTCTTTTTTTCAGAGGCTGTTATCAAAGTTTCGTTGGTGGGTGTGATGTCCCTACCAAAGGCTCTATGCAGTCGCTCGACCTACTAGTTAGTATATCTAGTATAATGTTGCTTCATAAACACTAAACTTTAAAAAGATTTACTGAATGATCACAACTTCGAACATCTTTTTCCAAGGCTTTGCTGGGTCATGTTTTACGTGGGATTAAACAACTCCAGTAGATCACATATAAATGAGATAGACTCAATTGCTCACTCAAAATGCTAAAAATAACAGCCAGTCTACTTCAAATCACAGGAGAGTATATATGCAGGATAATGAAGTCCGAGATATTTCTATATACTTATAATAAATGAAGACGTCATGATCATAGCATCAATGCTTTGATCATTATATTCTACTGAAGAAGGTTGACTTTAGGATAAACAACAAAACGTACGCCAAGATATTTGCCGCCCTCATGATCTGGCCCCAGGTCACGTGACGCCAGTCTGGGCAAGCTGGGAATTAAAGACGTCATAACAGATAGTTTCAAAGTAATTTTATCCACAAAGCTCCGCCTTAATTATCCGTGTTATTGTTCATCTGTTGGATTCTCTCCCGCCAGGCATGATGTTGACACACACACACACACACACACACACACACACACACACACACACACACACACACACGCGCATACACACGCACACGCACACACACACAAATACACACACACACATACGCACGCACACAACCTCCCCACACACAACCCCCCACACTCATATATACACATATCCATGCATATCAGCGCATACACGCATCAATACACATATTCACATTATTAAATAGTGACATATATACAGAGTAATTCTTCACATACTCATAAACACTTACATACATATGCATATATATATACATATGTATACATACATAGATACATGCATATTTATATATATATATATATATATATATATATATATACACGCACACACACATACACACACACACATATATATATACATATATATATATATACATAAACCTAGACTGCATGAACGACCCTTTCCACACAACACGCACGCAATCGCACTTACGCACTTACGCACTTACGCACGCACGCACACACACACACACGTATATATGCCTATATACATATATGTTCTATAAATATATGTATGAATGTTTTTGCGTGCTGTGCATGCATGTATATATGTAAATATGAGTGTATGTATGTGAGTGTGTTTGTGCGCGTGTGTATATATATATAAGCATCGACATTTTTCTTTCTTGTTTTGAAGCAATTTCATCGTTTCTCAAGGAATGTTTTTCCAAATTTGCGCAATTCAAGATCATCCAGAATAATGCTTGAAGACATCTGCCTGGAGTAAGCAAGGCAAATTCAAGAAGGAGGTGGTGAAAGATTCAGAGTTATAATGGAGTGGTAAACGCTGCACTTTCTCTCTCTCAAACTAAATTTTTCCTGTCTCTTTTCCTCACCCACATTCTACCCCGCCTCATGTAGAACACATACACATACACACTTTCACACTCATCTTCTTTGACAACACTCTCTATAGGAGTGGCTGTGTGGTAAGTAGCTTGCTTACCAACCACACGGTCCCGGGTTCAGTCCCACTGCGTGGCACCTTGGGCAATGTCTTCTACTATAGTCTCGGGCCGACCAAAGCCTTGTGAGTGGATTTGATAGACGGAAACTGAAAGAAGCCCGTCGTATATATGTATATGTATATATGTATGTATGTGTGTGTTTGTGTGTCTGTGTTTGTCCCTCCCAACATCGCTTGACAACCGATGGTGGTGTGTTTACATCCCCGTAACTTAGCGGTTCGATAAAAGAGATCGATAGAATAAATACTAGGCCTACAAAGTCCTGGGGTCGATTTGCTCGACTAAAGGCGGTGCTCCAGCATGGCTGCAGTCAAATGACTGAAACAAATAAAAGAGTAAAAAGAGTAAAAGAGTTTCACATTTTCGCAAAAAGCCAGCAATTTGGGGGGAGCGGGTACTTATTTCATCGACCCTGAAAGGATGAAAAGCAATGGCGAACTCAGTGGGATTCGAACTTAGTACATAAAGACGGACTGAGTGTCGCAAAGCATTTTGTCTGGCGCAGTAACAGTTCTGTCAGTTCACCGCCTTATGAAGAGTATATATTAGAGTATAGCAATTATTGTTTGTGCGTGTGTGTGTGTGTGTGTGTGTGTGTGTGTGTGTGTGTGTGTGTGTGTGTGTGTGTGTGTGTGTTTATCATATCTTCTATTTTTGCGTCAGCCTTTGGGCTGCGGCCATGCTGGAACAGCGCTTTGAAGGGTTTAGTCGTGCAAATCAATTCCAGTACTTATTTTGAAATCTGATACTTATTCTACCGTTTTGTTTTTATTTTTGCCGAACTGCTAAGTGATGGTGACAGTAACGTAAGTTGACAAAAACCGGTTCTTAAGCGGTTATGAAGACAAATACAATCACACACACACACACACACACACACACACACACACACAATGTTAGGATATTTTGTTTTCCAACAGTCTAATCTGTTGTGTGTATATGAAAATAACAACAACAACAACAACAACAACAACAACAACAACAATAATAATAATAACAACAAGGTTTCTATAAATATGAATAACTTTAAGCGTAAGAATTATGACAAGAGAATATCTATTTTAGAATTGGGATTAAGAATTATAATCAAGTTGATAATTTTAATATTACGCAAAATGTCTTTGTAAATAATAGAAAAGCTAAATCAAGGAATATTGTGTAGTGTAATGCACCATTCGCATCTTACAGAACTAATATTCTTCAAAATTATTTACAGCATTGGATAAAACATTTCCCACCTACAAGCAAGTACGGGAAATTATTTAATCGCCATAGAGTTAAATTTTCCTATTCAGCCACCAGAAATTTGGCTGAAATTATAGCAGCGTATAACAAAAATTAAGTTAGACAGTATCTCAACTCAAAATTGATAAATACAAGTAGGACCGATTGGATCAATTGTGAAATTAATTCTCATGGTAATTTTCCTGAACTAGTTTATATTTTTCGATGTCAGAATGTTTACAACAACAACAACAACAATAACAGCTGCAACTGCTGCAACAGTAGTAGTAGTAGAAATAATAATAATAATAATAATAATAATAATAATAATAATAATAATAATAATAATAATAATAATAATAATGATTGTGATAATAATAGTAATGGTGAAAATAGTAATAATATTAAGGATAATAGTAAAGAAAGTTATAAGCTCGGATCTAATGTACATATAAATATTAATTCTAATGCTAGTTTAATTGAAGTAACTCATTCTGTTTTTGCTAATTTAGGTGAAGATAATTCCAACAGTGAAATTTATAGTACCTTTAAGATATCACTTTGTAATAATATTAATTGTAATACTGCTAATAATCTTGTTTTAACAGCAAACTCTGTGAGGAGAAGTAGTACTACTTTGCTTAACCACGAGTGCTACATACGAAGGAATAAACGCCTTCGTAATTATAAAAACAAATTTATGTGTCCTTTAGAAAATCAGTGTTTAAGGGAAAATATAGTATAACAACGTATAGTAATTGCAAGGAATCGTAGTTATTAATATATAGGCTCTTCTGCTACTATTTAGAAATCTAAATTACAAAATCATTCTACGAATTTTAGTGAATGCATTTGAGATTCGAAAGACAGGAGCATTAACTACAGAGTAAAGTGGTACATTATAACTGGTAATTTAAAATGTGGTCTTTGCCTAGAAGAAATGTATTATATAATTACTCCAAATCTGATATTATTAAATTTTAGAACCAATCTTACGTTGAAACATTCTCTTGAATATAGAGAAACATTTAAATATTTCAATAAATTATAATTGTTTTTCCTACAATCATATATGCAACCCTTTTCTAAATTCTTTTAGCATACATAAAAAGCTAGAAAACTAAATGTGACGTAGAATTTCTGTTTATTTTTATTCCTGACGTCATCATAAATTTAGATATTTAAACTGGCTTTCCTTAGAATATCATATTTCTTCTTAACGTTCTTTTTGTGCGCGTTCATGTATTATAGATATTATTTCAGTTTGCTTTGAACTAAACCTGTTTTAGGTTACCTTGATAACACTGTGTTCACAATTTTTTTTTGTATTTATTAGTTTGACAGGTATTTGGTACCTTTTTCCTTTATCTAAATATGCTGGTACAATAGAAACAACCGTCGGTGCTGTATGGTGTAATCAAGTAAAGATGTGATATTCTCCATTCTTGTTCATGTTGTTATATATATATATATATATATATACATGCATATATGGGTACAATATATATATTTATATTTGTAGTATAATATATAGATTCGTAGAATAGTGTGGTTATTATAGCTCATCTTGCGGACTCGGTTAACAGACAACTTAGCAATCCAATGCAGAGGAGTATAATGCAGAGTTCCATGCAACTGAAATCCAGAAGATCCAATCGATGAGATTACTTTATAAGACGTATATAAACAATAAAAGGTCAGGAGGTATGAGAGATGAATATATTTATTTAACCACTTGTCATCCTTAAGGTTACGGCTGTTTCGCAAACCTCTCCATGTATTAATACTAACACAATGTATTGTATTGTAAAATGTGTTGTGTGCATATTAGTGCTGATTTATAAACATAATTTATTATATCCTGAAATTAATATCACATGAAGAATGTTGCGAAACGGCCGTAACCCAAAGGATGACAAAGGATTAAATAAATGTATTTATCTCTAATAACTTCTGACTTTTTATGGTTTATGTGTAAACACCTTCCACGCTGCAATTGTTTTCGTTCCAGCACACGATCTTAGATCAGGTCACTTGCTATGCAAGTACATCTCCGGTATATATATATATATATATATATATATATATATATATATATATATATATATATATATATATATATATATATATATATGTATATATATATATATATATATACTAGCAGAAATACCCGGCGTTGCCTGGGTTAAAGAGAATAATGAAATCTAAAAACGCCGTCTAGACTACGCATCATCTTTATATAGAGAGATGTATATACACACACGCACCCAAACACACGTATATATATGTATATCAATATAAATATATGAAAGTCAATGAAGTTTCCAAAAAGAAGGTGATCATGTACATACTTTCTTGCTGTTGTGATTATTATAACACCTCGTTGTAAACTATGTTCCTTGTTTTCCCTTGTGGAGCATATACAAATAGGTTTTTTTTTGCTGCCCACTCTTGAGCAGCCAACATACAGTTGTCCATGTGAGAAGCAGGGCTCTTCCAAGAGAAGACCAGCTACAAGACAGTGTTTGACC
>NC_142931.1:102866755-102896755 GCF_046866305.1 Octopus bimaculoides | reverse complement strand
TCAAAGACAGTCGCTCCCATAAATTCGAAAATAAAATTTAGGATTTATGGAGGGTCAAAGTTGGGAACAAAAACATGACAGTGGAGACATATATGGAAACCGAACGAAAACAAACATGGAGGGTCGTTAGACCAGAACGAGAGGGAAATAGTGAACGCTGGGAGAAACTTTTTTGAAAGAGAAAAGATATATGTGTGTGTGTATATATGCATTCATATGTGTTTATACACTGACATTCAAAGCACGTATTTATGTGCGTGTGCGTTTGGGTGTGCATACCTGTCTGCGTGCAAGCGCGCGCTCGTCTGTATGTTAGTATGCGTGTGTGTGTGTGTGTGTGTGTGTGTGTGTGTGTATGTATGTGTGCGTGCGTGTGTGTGCCTACTGCACGTACATATCGTTTCTGTACATTGTATGCGGTATAAAAGAAAGGGCGTGCTCAATACATACAATGTTATGTTTAAAGAGTGTAGAATTGTGTAGATTAATATACTTACAAGTAAAAATGCGTAAATACACGCATACTCTATATACAAGAGGGTGATGAAAAGTTCCTGGGTTTGGGTAAAACAAAATACAGGAGGACGGGTTAACTATGATTTTATTCAACATATTCATCTCTCTGATTCTCACACTTATTGCAGCAGTTCTTCAATTTTTCTAAGCCTCGAGAAAGAATTTGGAAGGTTAGACCTCCAGCCAGGCCTTTCGCGACACCCTTAAAGCCAGGAGCCTTTCAGCACCCTCTCGTAAATATATACTTTTATTTTTTTTTGTACAGTAATATAGGTTCACATTCAAATGCATAGCTTGCATAAACGTGCAGTTCTTCATCCATCCATCCATCCATCCATCCATCCATTCATCCATTCATCCATCCATCCATCCATCCATCCATCCATACATACATACATACATGCATACATACATGCGCTCATGCCTAAATATATGTATACATACATGCATAAATACATATCTGTGTACATGTATACATGCAGACGCATGCGTGTGTCTGCGTCTGTCTGTACGCTCATATATTCACAAGGAACAGATGCATACACACACGTGTTTGGACACAGACATACGTGTGTGTGTATCTATCTATCTATCTATCTATCTATATATATATATATATATTGTGTATATATATACACACACATACATATATATATATATATATATATATATATATATATATATATATACACACATACACACAAAAATATATATTATAAATATATATGCATATGTGTATATACACGCATAAATAATGCATGCATACTGAAGCACGACCGTATACTTACAAACATAAATGCATACATACACATACAAGTACACACATTTCATACACACACATTCACCCATCTCTGTCGCCTCTCCAACCACCCCAGTTATTTCGCTCTCTCTTCCCATCGTGTCCCCGCTGTCTGTCTGCCTGTCTGTCTCTTTCCATTTCCTTATATATATCCCCTCTGCCATCAAAAGACTATGGCCTCAGACATAGATAAGAAAATTGGTGACACCTCATTCTCTCTCTTCCGCCTGGCAGCAGTACTGCCATCACGACCGACCACCCCCATCACTACCTACTACACAACTACCGCCGCCTTCACTGCAATTGCCACCAATACCTTCACAACTATCACCACCACCACCACCCCTACCATCGCCGCCACCAACCCTACCACCTGCGCCTCATATTTACTACCACTATCACCACCACCACTAACAACTTACAGCTCAGCACACCCCCAACCACAATCATTACGTCTATTACCCACCAATACCACTACAGCCGCCACCACCACCACCATCACCATCACCATCATCTATCATAACCACCAGCTCACATTTCCCACTATCACATCTCCCACTATTACTACCTCCACTACCACCACCAGAAATCCACCATGTCTCCCCCACCACGATTGATGTAATAGAAGTTATATAGCGGGAAGGAAGTCAGAAGGGGCAGGTAAGATGTGTAGGATGCGGAAGTCACGTCCATTCATCATCACTGTATTCGTTCTTCCTCACAACTCTTCTCTTCTCTCAATCTTTCTCTTTCTTACAAACACAAGCTCCTCGCTCCCATTCTTCATTTGTACTCTCATACTCTCTCTCTCTCTCACTCTCGTTTGATTCTCTCCGTTTCTCTTTCTCTCTCTCTTGATATCCCGTTCTTTCATTCATTCAAAAATATACTTCCACTCTCTTTCTCCTTTACATTCAGACTTCATGCATGCATACATACATACATACATACATACATACACACATACATAGACACGCATACATACATTCATACACACGCATACATACATACATACAATTTCTCTTCTCCTTTTCGCATTCGCACACACATGCACAACACATAAAACACATACACCCACAAACTCATCCTGTCTGTCTATCTGTCCTCTTCTTGCCTCATTTTATCTTTTTATCTCTCTATCCGTCTCTTTCAGGCACTCACTCCGGTATCACACATTGATACATACACACAGATACACTCAACACATACGTACAGTGCAACAACAAACACACACACATATACACTCATGTATACATACAAACATACCTATATATATATATATATATATATATATATGTATGTATGTATGTATGTATGTATAAATGTATAAATGCATGCCATACATACACATCTTCACTGATACGTGCATAGACACACAAATAGTCTTCACAGAGAGATACACGCACAGACACAAACACCTAACATTAACAGAAGCATACAAACATAAATAGGCACTCGCACACACACACACATATACATACACATACACGCACACATACAGACAGCCTATTAGACAGATGTACACATACGGACAGATTGGCACACGTACACGCTCGCGCGCATACACAGATACATGTAGATGCAATTAACGCTACCACTATCACCACCATCGCCACCAGCTCTACTAACTACATCACCACCACCACTACCACCAATACCAATACCACTACCACCAGTATTTTCGTTACCATAAATACCATCACTATTAACCACTTTTATTATAACTGACAGCACCATCAACATTTTTTAATCGCCACTATTAATATTACCACCACCACCCCACCACTACCACCTCTACCACCACCACCACCACCACCACCACCTCAATAACAACCACTATTACATTCACTGTGACCACTGTCACTACCACTACAACAGTAATAGTAGTAGTAATGGCAACATCAGTTGTAGTGTGCGCTACTACTACTACTACTACGCACGCCACCATCATCACCACCACCACCACCGTCACCACCATCACCACCACAACCACTACTACTGCCTACAACCACCTTTGCCTACCACAAAGAACAAAGAAAGCACCTCCAGCACCAACACCATCAGCATCACTATTATCGTAACCACCACCACCACCACCACCACCACCACCACCACTAAACATCACCGTAATATTCTTTCATTCAGTCAATACAACTCTCTGCACCGACACCGCCGCCACTATTTCTCCCACTGCCTTCTTTCCTCCACACTTCCATATTTCTTTCCTCGCTACAAAGCACCACCACGACCACTACTACTATCACAGCCGGTAACACAACCACCAACAGCACCGCCGCCATCTTTCAACGACATCTTCCTAAACTACCCCACACACACACTCTCTCTCTCTCTCTGTCTGTCATTACCCGTATTTCTTCTTCCTTCCTTCATCCGCCATCCCTTCTTTAAAAAAGAAAAAAGCCTATCTGCTTCCACCCACTACAACTCTTCCGCCATTACCACAGATCCTACAATACCATCGTTCCTCATCCATTCTGAAACTGTAGGCTGACTGTAGTGGAGGCGGGGGAAATGGTTGTAGTGAGGGAAAGTTATTGAGGGAGGGAGAAAATGTAGGAAGTGGAGGAAGTGAGTAGTCTCTCCTACCTCCTCTTATAGCAACCAACCTTTTTCTTCCTCCCACCACAAAAACCTTCCACTACAATCCCCTGCCCTCCATCATAATGTTCCTCCGCCAACGCCGTCCTCCTCATTAAACCCCATCTTCACTTCCACCCACCATAATCCCTTTCCCACTAAACCCTCTCCCACCACTACCCTTTCCACCCACTCATTGTTCGTTCGTCCCATACTACGACCTAACCACTATCAGCAACCCCTCTTCCTCTCCTATGCTACATAACCAACGCCCAGGCACCATACCAACTCTACCACCCAACCCGTCTGCTACCACACTATCACACCAACACCAACATTACGGCATTTGCAACCACCATACTTATCCAGCACTACCGTATAAGCTACAACCGTACCACCATACAAACCACAGCTAAATTACACTACTACTACTACTACTACTACTACTACTACTACTACTACTACTACTACTACAATCACACAACAACAGCGACCACTGCTATATTACACTACCACCAAAGCTATTACCCAAATTACAATTATACTACCACACAAACAATAGCTATATTACACAATCATCCGTACCGCTACCCAAACTACAATCACATTACCACACCAACCACCGCTGAGTTACACCACCGCTGATACCATTACCAAAACTACAATCATTACTACCACACACCAACCATCGCTATATTCCACCACCACCACCACCACAACACTACTACCTAAACTACAATCACATTACCACACCAACCACCGTTAATACCACTACCAAAGCTACAATCACTGCCACACCAACCAATGCTATATTCCACCCCCACTACCACCAACACTACTACTAAACTGTAATCACACTGCACCATCCACAGCATATATTCCACCACCACAACTACAATCACTACCACACCAACCACCGCTATATTCCACCACCACTACTACATATACTACAGTTTCATTACCACACGAACTACAGCTATATTACACTACCAATAACACTACTACTTAAACTACAATCACTACCACACACCAACCATCGCTATATTCCACCAGTACCACCACCACCACCACCACAACAACTACCACCATCACTACTTCTCAAACTACAATCACACTACCACACCAACCACAACTATATTACACCACCATTAACACTACTCCCTAAACTACAATCACACTACCGCACCAACCACTGCTATATTACACCCCACAAAACTACTACCCAAACACTACCACGCCAACCACCTACCATCACTCTAACAACTTCGAACTCTCCCTCTTCCCCTTACTCCCCAACGTTTCATCCGGCAACCACCTCTTCGTCCTCCATCTACCACTTCCACTACCGCCTCTACTCCACCCCCACCAATGGACACCCTTCGTTTTTTTTTCTTTTAACTTATCAGTCTACACACCGACTCCTACACTTCCTCCACATTCACACACGCTGTCTACAGACGCTACACGCTATAAACACACACACACATGCTATAGTAACACCACATACATACATACATATATACACACACACATATATATATACATACACACACACACATATATATATATGTATATACACATACATAATCGCGCACACACATATATACATACACATACATAAACGCACACCACATACATATATATATATATACATACACATACACACCCTATAGACACTTCATAAACATAGACATTCAACCTACAGACACAATTGCATACGCGCACACACACACACACGCGCGCGCGCACTCACTTTATAGATATTCCACGTACATACGCATACAAGGTTGAGACTCTCCATACACACATACATAGTCTACACACACACTCCACTCACATATACATTATACTCCAGACACTACATCTGCACACACACACACACACACACAGAGGCAGATATACGTACGCGCACACTCAATAAATATTTCACATGCATATGCATACTATGTACAGACAGCACACACACACACACACACATACATACACATATACATAGTTTACAGACACATTACCGACATACACACATACACATTACTTCATGAACACTACATACGCACGCACACACACACAGATATACACATATGCGCAGACACACAGTTACGTACACACACACACACACACACCGTACAGATACAGCTCTCACTACTATTACTACTATAATTCCACCACCAGCCGTCACTACAACGACCACCGAAATATCATCATCATCACAACCAGCATCAATACCACCTTCACCTCCCGCCACCATCGCCATTACCAGTTATTCCACTATCACCACTACTACGACAACGCAGTTACCGCCGCCACCACCACCTCCACCATCACCACCACCACCACTACTACCATCAATAACAACAACACAACTGCTACCAGAACCACCACAGCTATGATCATCCCCCCACAACCACTTCCATCGTACTCCTCTACCCACTCCTCACCACGTCCCACCCGTGCGCCTCTTCTCAACCTCCTCCTCCTCCGCCACATACTTACCCTCCCGTTCTCTCTATACCAACACTTACACTTTACACATACACACTGGCTGTATGTAGCACAGATACATAAATGAATACACATACGAATACACATATTCGGTAAGTACACACAAGCAGTGATGCACATTCACACAGGCACATACACACTCACACACCCACGTAAGCGCACGCGCATTCATACATACGCAGAAAGATAAGGATACACACGCAAACACACACATATAGACATATACAAAAGCGTATATATATATATATATATACATACATACACAGGATGCATGCATATTCACACATAAACAAACATACACACACATACACGCATAAACGCAAACACTTTCTTACTTCCCCTTCTCTTTCGTTTTGTCTTTTCCTTTTCTTCACATAAACACATTCTGTATCATGAACATACACCACGCAAACACACACTCACTCTTTCTTTCTCTCTCTCTCTCTGGAACACACATTCACACTCATATATTCACAGAACATACACGTTATATGCATTTTCAAGTACATACACATAGATAGCAGACATTAGGAACACACACACACACACACACTAATACACATGCATACATACACACACATATATATTTACATATATGAATATCACAACATGCAGCAGACATGCACATAAACGCAACATTCAATAAACACTAATAGGCTTACACACACTCACACGCACAAGCACATACAGACAGGAGCGCGTACACACACATGGACTCATACGTATTTGCTGAACACATACACACTCAATAATAACTGAATACACACGAACACACAAGATGCACCCAATCACATATACAAACCACATACACGCATACATACCACACAGAAAAGGCAGTGGCAAAGAAAGCACGCAAGAAATACACCACACACACACATGCATATAGACAAAGGCGCACACTTGCAATCAACTAGCTTCAACAAGATATATTCAGAACACACACACACCACACACAAAGTGACACGCACACACACACACATACACACTGTCATACACATACGGAAAACACGTACATGCAAACACACGCGCACACAAGGAACACACGCACACATACACGTATACACACAAATACTCAACATTCAGAGACAAGCACGCAAAGAATACACACACGCAACACTGGCATATACGCGCACACGCACGCTTGCACGCACACACAAACACATTCACATACACATACTCGCGCCCGCATGTACACACACACTCACAGATACTCACTCGCTGTTTCAAATTCTGTTCGCTTGTGGCATTAAGACCCTTTAAGATGCTTACAGGTCTGCATCTGCTGTTGAGCTAGTGTTGTCTGTCTCTACTACCGCTACTACTATTTTCACCACTACCACCACCACCACCACCACCACCACCACCACCACCATCACTACTACTACTACTACTACTACTACTACTACTATCAGCAATTTCAGGGTTGACTTGCAGTCAAACAACAAGGTCACAATAGATAATACAGACCTGGTTATAATGTAGTCAACAGGATGATCACGGATGGAACGGCTTTGGATATAGGTTAGAGCTGACCTACAACGAGAGGAAGGACCTTGGATTACTGTTGGATTTTTAAAAATTTCGTTATAGTTCGTGAAATGAAAAGAAAAATCCAGTTGTAATCTCGGTTTTCTCTTAGCCTACCTCACATCACTCGTGGACGTCGACTCCAACTCGAAAATAAATTTGCCCACCAGACTGCGCGAAATGACAATTGCGTGTGTCAACTTTGAGAGAGCACACAGTCCTGCACTCCGCGTACACAGTCCTGCATCACGGACATACAACATAAGGGCCTGACCACCAGGCTTGAAGATCCTTACAGCAGGGGTTTTCAAACTGTGGTCCACAAGGACAAGACAAGGGGTCCGTGGACAGCAAATACTTTTTATGGGCAATTTGATCTTATATATGTTTTTTAATCGAAATCTTCTAATTGACAATAAACCTATTTGTTAAATACTGTTAAATAAATAAATGTAAAAATATATGATATTTTAAGGAAATATTTATGTATAAATTTCATAAGCGTTTATAAGGGGATCGATCCCTAAGGTAAAGCCTGAAATATAAAGGGGTCCGCAAGTCAAAAAGTTTGAAAACCCCTGCCTTACAGTATCATAAAATAAAATAAAAAGCGCTGTGACTCCAATGGAAGTTGTAGCCCCGACAGTTCACTAATATTCAGGTGAGAAACGAGGAGAGAGAAGATAAAAAAAAAAAACTAGAGCAACGAACAATGTATTTAACAATGTAAAGGGGAAAAAAAGCGAACGTTTCGGATAATGGTCCTTTGTCGAGAAAGTATAGGAAAGAAAGAATAACATTGAATCCATGACGTAAATATGCTGGGAGGGTACAGGCAGTGATGGAGTCAAGAAGTTCTTTTTTTATTAATTATTATCTCTCTTCTTTTGTTTAGAAAGGTGAATGATAATGAAGGAAATAAGCGTAAGAAGCGTGTGCGTGAAATAGGATTGTGTGTGTGTGTGTGTGTGTGTGGTGAGTGTGGATGTGTGGATATGAGATGAAGCGCGTGTGAGGTATGTTTATATGTGTGCGTGTGTGCGGTCGAATAGAATGTTATGTGCATGCGCAAGACTGATTGTGTATAAATGTATGTGAGTATGTTGAATAGTGTAAGAGTGTGTTAGCGGATAGTTGTGTAAGGGGTTAATGCGTGTGCCTCTGAAGGGTGTAGGTATGGACGTATGGGGATATGTGTGAAGAGATAGGTGGTAAAGTAAGAGAAGGGAAATATGTGAGAAGTATGCTTGTGTGTGTGTATGTGTGTGTGTATGTGTGAAAAGAGTGTTTGGTATGTATATAAGGTTTTGCGGGAATAAATGCGTGTGTAGATGAGTAAGGCGTGATAGCAATACGTCATACTGTAGTGTGCGTGTATGAGTTTGTGCGCATGCATGTGTTTGTGTGTGTGTGTGTGTGTGTGTGTGTGTGTGTGTGTGTGTGCGCGCGTGTGTATGAGTGTGTGCATGTAGGAGTTCAATGGGACAGTTGCATGCTGAGACGAAGTGTTAGCCTTATAGATTGTAAGAAATAGCTGCTGGAAGCACGTGCTGTACAGACGATGAAGAAAAGGATCTCCTCCCCACCACTCTCATATTCCATCCTGCGACACTCCCATTTCTTCCAATACCACCCTGTTGCTTTCCACATTTTCTCGAATATTCTCTTCCTCCAGATATGAACCACAGTTCGTACTACACACGCTTTATCCAACTTGGACTTTTTGCATGCACCCCCCCCCCCCCCTTACCCTGTAATACCTAAATCGTCATTCAGAGCATCATCACTTTACTTATAACGCAATCATCTTTCTATATCACGACCTGCTTCACTTTCGCCTACACTATGAAATGCTAACTATGTGATTTACTTTACATAATGGAAACTGGTCCCGGTTGGATAATTGTTTCAGGGAATACTCAATTTTCTAGGCCATATCCATCGACACCTTGCTATTTTGGGGAGTTATACAAAATCTGGTTGTTCCGCTTCCCGACTTCGTCGTGAACAACAATTGATCTTCCGCTGAAACATGTCTTGTCCTGTTGGAATGACAACCAATTTGCTTTCCTCTAAAACACTTCCCTACATATGCATTATAATTTACTACTGCTTTTCTACCTATATACCCACACACTACATACACACACACACGCATCCACCTACTCTAATCACACATTTCATCGAACATCCGGCACACACGCCAACACTCTAAAATATAACGCCTGCACACGACTTACCCATTCCACATAAACACACTCATTCTCAAACAATCTCGTCCACGCACTTAACTCCCTTTTCACTCCTTCACTCGCATACACATATATTACCATACTTCAAAACATATTTCACTTCGCTTACTTCATCATTTACCTCAACATACACCCACGTCATTAGCCCCTTGTACACACCGCTCTTACTCATCGTACAAAAACAGTTGCACACACCGTAGCTCACACTCTTAACTCCCTATTCGCTCACACACATATACAGGTATAAACATATTATACGTGTTTTATTTAATTTTCCACGTTTGTCACGCATAAACCTATAAAACACACGCACACGCACTCTTACACACTCACATACAAACTCACACCCATACATTTACACACACACACAAATCTACGAACGTACACACACACACAAATTTACGAACGCACACACACGTACAAACCTATTTTATGCATACTTTAGTTGTCTTTCTCAGGCTTGTCATGCTTGTTTCTCTTACCATTGTTTGCTCATCTGTACTAAAATACCAAAAGAACTTCATTACTTTATTACTTCCCTACCACTAAAATATGGTGAAGCAACAATTTTTATTTCTTTCCTTTCATTATTTCTCTCTTATCTCTCTTGACAAAAGACCACTGTCCAAAACGTCAAATTATTCCCGTTTCCTTCTCACCACAACGTCGACTACATAGAGTCTGTACCTTGTTCGTTTATTTCGTTGTTTTGTTCTTGTCTTTTTTTTTTCTTTTGTTCTGTTTCATTTGGATATTAATCAATTATCTACATATTCCTGTCTGAAAATGTCTGAATGAAAAATGGCATGTTCACGACTGGAACATTTTTTATCATAGATTTACTGAAAAAATGATGACTTGCGATGAATAACAACAACCAGCCAATCAACCATATTAAGTGATATATTCCTAGATACACTATGTCTGAGAAAAGATAGAATGGTCATGATTGGAACATTTTTGATCATAGATTTTCTGGAAAAGTGATGACTTGCATTGAATAACAACAACCAGCTAATCAACATCATATCAGGTGATATATTCTGCGATGCTGAGATGCACTATGAAAAAAAACAAAAGAGAAAAGAAAAGAAAAAGGAAACGCGTGGTGGTTATTGATGGTTATGATTCTGATCATAGGTCTGCCGGACGCTGGTTGGCCAGTGTTAAATATTAACGACAACCAACCGAACATATCAAAGTAGATTGCGTGTGAATAAAACAGAGTATGGTCACAGAGTATTTGGATGGAAATTAACCTTGGGTTAAACAACACCAGTGTGTGTATCTGATCACATTGATACACTAACCGTTCTTGGTCTGTTTCTCATCTTCAAAGCCATCCTTTACTAATACACTGCAATCACTGCACTCATTTGATCCTTTGAGGCGTGGATTCTCCCGTCGTTGACAACAGATGAGGGTTCAGAATGTTTTGCTGAACAACGACATGATTACGGAAGTGGTTATGGGGTAGGAAGTTTGCTCCCCGACCACACGGTTTCGGGTCCATCCTCACTACATGACACCTTGGGTAAGTGACTTCTACTATAGCTTCGGGCTGATCAAAAAGCCCTGAGTTGATTTGGTACACAGAAAATGTACCAAACTATATTTATGTGTGTGTGTGTGTGTGTGTGTGTGTGTGTGGTTTGTCTCCCAGCACCGCTTGACAACCGGTGTTGGTTTGTTTGCATCACTGTAACTCAGCGGTTTGGCAAGAGACCGATAGAATGAATACCAAGCTTAGAAATAAACAAATATTAGGGTTAATTCATTCGACTAAAGGCATGCGCGTGCGTGCATGCGCGCGCACGAGCGTGTGTGTGTGTGTGTGTGTGTGTGTGTGTGTGTCTGTGTGTGTATGTGTGTATGTGTGCATCTGTGATATTATAGAACCTTTGTTTCAGTCATTGGTCTGCAGAAATTGGATCTTTTTTAAAACGGGGGCCACATTTTTCATTAATGTTTTACGTAGTGTTTTTGGTACCGAAAGACTTTCAAACTTCGTATACTTATCTATTTTGTGTTATAGAACGGAAAAATATTTTTGTATTCGAATTTATTTCATGTAAAAAATTGTCTTATTTCGATAATTTCAACCAATCACTGACAAGTATTCAGTTGTTTATATTTACTCCTTTGGCTGATTAAGCGATGTAAAGCGTATTTAATCTCCATACCTTCGTTTTATTTGCTTTTTTCATTTTAAATTTGCTTTAACCCTAACCCTAACCCTAACCCTAGGGTTAGGGTTAGGGTTAGGGTTAGGGTTAATTGTTTCAGAATCGTTTGTTTATGTAGTCGGCACTTAATGTATATCGGCTGAATGGACGTCAGTGATTGATTGAAATTACAGAAATACGACAACTTTCACATGGAATAACTTAGGGATTTCTTTTTTTTTAAAGAAGACTAAGAGAAAAAGATGTTTTATATGACACATTCTACCAGTGTTCCAAGTTACAAAGTGTTTCGTTAATGAAAAATGTGGCCCCCGTTTTAAAAAAGATCCCAGATATACTGGGCCGTCGCCTCCATGGGTTTAGTGGAACAAACGAACTCTAGTACTCATTTTAAAGCCAGCTATAAAGCGGTTTTAGCAGGACAAGCACAAACGCAAACGCACACACACACACACACACACACACACACGCGCACACACACACACACACACACACACACACACACACACACACACACACACACACACGGTGGGCTTCTATTAGTTTCTGTCTGACGAATCCACTTACAAAGATTTAATTGACCCGGGTCTATAGTTAAAGTAATTTCCCCAAGGTACCGAACAGTGGGACTGAACCCAAGATCACGCACTTACGCCTATGCGTATGTATATGTGTGTAATACGAATACTTTTACTCGCATGGATATGTTGCTGTTTTTCATGCACATGCGCGCACTCATTCTTTCCTTGTTTGTTTGTTTTCTCTTTGTTTGCTTGTTTGTTTGTTTGTTTGTTTGTTTCTTTCTTTTCTTCTTTCTTTCTTTCATTCTTTCTTTCTTTCTTTCTTTCTTTCTTTTTTCTCTCTCTCTCTCTCACTCTCTCTCAAACACACACACGCACGCGCGCACGCGCGCGCGTACAGAGTATCACTAGTGTTGTTCAGAGTATCAATAATCAGATGATGAAGGGCAGCCATTATGATTTATTTTCGGGGCCTACGAAACTACTGAAATGAATAGAAGTTAAACCTGAGACCAAGGGGTCATGTCTCTAATACTTTCAACAGGGTGATCAGACACCGCTAAAAGCACGCAAGTGCCACGTGGTGAGGTTAAAACAAGCGGCAGATTAGGTATATTCCTCAAGTGCACCTGAAGGTTAAGCTATATCACCCATATCCTTCTGATATATCTTTGATCAACGACCTACTTACTGTCTGTCGCATGCAACATGACACCCTCCTCATACGTAGACGATTGTACGCTTCACTCCTCTTCCCCCTGGAAAAAAATCTTGTTTACACAATGTAATCGTTACACATCAAGTATGAAGGCAACAGTCGTTTGCCGAAACTTCTTTACATGCCAACAACCCACAACGAAACCCTTCAGAATCAATGCAAATGCTGGCGCTCAAAACTTTCGGACAGTCTCCTCTGTTATAAGAATAGGGTTTCCCTTAAGGACCAGAACATACTTAACTACTAATCTCTTATTGCTGACCTTCTACAAACTCAAGTAAGACTCACATTAGACTACTTCACTCATAATGTTTATGAAGATTTCACAAAAATCGGTGGGTTATCATCTCAGCAGAAATTGGAGGTGAGCAGAAGGGTCTGTTGCAGTTTAGTAGGTAGATAAGTTATCTTCAGAAATAACATAGTTTGGCAGGCATTGCAATTATTGGTGAAATGAAATACTGCTCAGTTGGTGTTGCTATTGTGCATTGAAGGTGGTGTCCAGGTGCTGAGATTGCTACAGCTGGCAGCGACAGGTGATATCCTGTCAAACTGTAGCTTGTCTATATTGTTATTGTTGTTTATCTCTAATGTTGCAGCTGTGAAAAAGCCCTCTGTATGATTTGAGGTTATGACCTTCGGTCGTCTGGCGGATGTAGTTGTTATTGCAGCAGTTATTGCTGTAGTACTTGCTGTCGCCGTAGTGTTTGTCGTTGTTGTTGTTGTTGTTGTTGTTGTTCTATAGCTCTAGATGTCCCGTGATTTATCAGACTTAATGATTAAAAACGTCCAATTTCACAATCTCTCATTTATTTTTTCAATACACCATGTATCGAGGACTACATTATCTATATGTATCCTTCCTTTAAGATGTTATTATTCAAAACGGTATTATCTAAGGGTGACTTATGGAGGAGAGCTGGCAGAATCGTTAGCACGTCGGACTAAATACTTGGCAGCATTTCTTCCGGCTCTCTTCGTTTTGAGCTCGACTTTCTCTTTCATCCTTTCGTTTTGAGGTCGACTTTGTCTTTCATCCTTTCAGGGTCGATGAAATAAACCCCTACCAAGTACTGAGGTCGTTGTAATCGACTAGACCCCACTCCCATAAAATTTGGGAAGATGTTAAGCTTGGGATTGCTTCCCCATAAAATTTCAGGCCTTGTACCTATATTACTCTCTTTACTCTTACTCTTTTACTTGTTTCAGTCATTTGACTGCGGCCATGCTGGAGCACCGCCTTTTAGTCGAACAAATCGACCCCAGGACTTATTCTTTGTAAGCCTAGTACTTATTCTATCGGTCTCTTTTGCCGAACCGCTAAGTTACGGGGACGTAAACACACCAGCATCGGCTGCCAAGCGATGGTGGTGGTGGTGGTGGTGGTGGTGGTGGGGGGCAAACACAGACACACAAACACACATACATATATATATATATATATATATATATATATATATATATATATATATATATATATATATATATATATATATATATATATATATATATACATACATACGACGGGCTTCTTTCAGTTTCCGTCTACCAAATCTACTCACGAGGCTTTGGTCGGCCCGAGGCTACAGTAGATGACACTTGCCCAAGGTGCCACGCAGTGGGACTGAACCCGGAACCATGTGGTTGGTAAGCAAGCTACTTACCACACAGCCACTCCCGCGCCTATATTGGTAAAGATTATTTAAGGATAATTTGGTTGTTAATTCTAGCAGGTCAAGCAACAACACAAAGCCTTAGTGGCTTGTGGAGGATGTAGTTGTTGATTAGTCCGAGAGCAACCCTGATCGAGCTGTCCTATTGATCAAAGCAATGTCAGCCATGACTACTCATGACTTCTTAGTTTTAACTATTTTGATTTTCCTTCCTTACAGTTACGGTCTCATTCCCTCACTCTTCTTCATTATTCTCACTCACATACTTCTTTATTATCCTTTACTCTCACTCTTCAGTATCCTCTCTCTTTTTTTCTCTGTCAAAACCTGCCTTCATCCCTTCATTTCATTTCTTAACATCTTCCCCATACAAAGCGATAACAGACATGGAATTCTCTCACTTTCATCTCATTTTCTTACTCTTTATGCCTCCATTGTGGAGGCGCAATGACCCAGTGGTTAGGGCAGCGGACTCGCGGTCATAGGATCCCGGTTTCGATTCCCAGACCGGGCGTTGTGAGTGTTTATTGAGCGAAAACACCTAAAGCTCCACGAGGCTCCGACAGGGGATGGTGGCGAACCCTGCTGTACTCTTCCACCATAACTTTCTCTCACTCTTCCTTCCTGCTTCTGTTGTGCCTGTAATTCAAAGGGTCAGCCTTGTCACACTGTGTCACGCTGAATATCCCCGAGAACTACGTTAAGGGTACATGTGTCTGTGGAATGCTCAGCCACTTGCACGTTAGTTTCACGAGCAGGCTGTTCCGTTGATCGGATCAACTGGAACCCTCGACGTCGTAAGCGACGGAGTGCCACTCTCTCTCTGCCTCCATTACTCTATCACATTAGCTTTCTAGTTTTCCCGTTCTAGTGCAGAGATTTATCTTTCTGTTTTTCCTCAAGTACTCTCTTACAGTATTACTTTTTCCTACAGTCTTCTCTCTCTCACACATTTTCTTACTGTTACTCGCCTGACTGACTAACACTTCCTGAGAGACTGTTTGGCTATTTCTCGTTTTCTTTTTCCAACTTCATTCCTCACTATATTTCACAGTCCGCTCGCCCGACTGCTTGTCTCATTGTCTAATTTCTGGTTCTCATCATCAACAATAACAACAAAACAGTAAATAACCCAAGCTTTTGGTGTTGCTGGGTCTCTGCTAAAAACTTATATTTTTTTTTTCACTGCCTTTCAAACACTGGACTGCGTCCATGCTGGAGCACCCGCTCCAAAGGTTTTCGTCGATAATATTGATTTAGGACTTATTTTAGTGTGATAGTTAATCGATTTCTATTTATCAGAAAGTTACGTTCAACTGAGTTACATTCCGTTTTAGAGTTATCTCCCTTTAGTGACGCAAACACATGAAAGTGTTTGCGCAGAGTTACACTGATATAAACAAACACCAACACACTAATGTCAATGCCAGTTTATCAAATATAGACAGACTTCTTCTTCTTCTTCTTCTTCTTCTTCTTCTTCTTCTTCTTCTTCTTCTTCTTCTTCTTCTTCTTCTTCTTCTTCTTCTTCTTCTTCTTCTTCTTCTTCTATTATCATTATTACTCTTATTAAGGCGGCAAGCTAGAGTAATAATGTTCGCCGAACAAAATGTTAAGCAGCATTTGATCCGGTTTTACGTTCTAATTTCAAATTCTGCCTAGGGATCGTTAAAATAGATACCAGCTGAGTGCTGACGTCGATGCAATCGGCTTAACCGTCTCACGAATTTGTTAGCCTTTGTGCCACCGAGGGCGACTTAATCTTTCATCCCTTCAGAGTCGAAAAAATAAGTACCAGTTGGACACTGGGGTCAATGTAATTGATTTATCCCCTCCCACGAAATTGCTGGCCTCGTGCTAAAATATGAAACCATTATTATTTAGTCTAGGACTGATCGGTTGAGAATCAAACAAAATGGTGAGAGATTGGTAGAACTGGTAGAAATGGTAGACAAAATATTGGTAGAATTGGTAGAGTAGCGTACAAATTGATAAAAACATACCTGCCAATCAGTCATAAGCAACTTGTACGTTTATATATCAGAGACTCGGGGCTGGATAAGATTTGGTGCCCCCATCGTCACCCGTAATGCACAGGAGAGAAAAGTCAATAGATACAGGGTCCTGGCCGGCCGCTATCACTTTGTGCCGGTCGCTCTCGAGACGTCAGGTGTTCTAGGATCCCGCACTACCGATTTCCTCCGCAAAATATGGACAATGGCGATCCGTCGGAGAAATGAGACTCCACAAGTGACTGCTCCAGCGAGTGTCGCTGACATTGCAGTCATTACCGCGGGGCGCGGCTGAGCACACCCTTTGTTCTTGGATATGTGATCCATCGCTCCTCCTCCGCCATCTTCCGCTGCTTTACCAACCCACCTTTTTTTTCCTTTCTTATCTCTCCTCTTTCCTGTCTGTTTGTATTTAAATGTTCTAATAAAATAAAGATTTCATTTTCTTTTTTTATTTAAAACAATAACAAACCATAAAATAAAACTGTATTTTCCAGAACGGAACAAAAATAACAGTCAGATGGAAAATAATGTTTATTTTTTGTATACTTCCACTATTTATATTTGAAAAGTTTTCTACTTTTTTTTCAATTGCAGAAATTTTCATCAAATCATCACTATGACGTCATGAACACTTCAAAGTTATATTTCCGATCATATAAACCACTTAGAATATTATTTTAGCAAGTTTAAAGTGAATACTTTTGTGCAGTAAACCATTTACCATTTCTGTGTCTCCTCCACTTCTCTTGATGCTCTAAGCACGTTTAATGGTTCATCCAGCGCTACAATGTTTCTTCTATTTTTTAAGATATTAAAATATGATTCGAGGCGATTTGGCTGCTGTTTCTAGCAGGATAGCCTACTGCGTAGAAGCTTTCTATTGCCTTAAAGGGATCCCTTGTTTGTTCTTTTATTAGTTCCAGTCATTTTGGCTGCGGCTATGCTGGAGCACCACCTTAAAGAGTTTTGGTTGAAGAAAAATCGACCTCAGGACTTATTCTTTGTAAGCCTGGTTCTATCGGCCTTTTTGCCGAGCCACTAAGTTACGGGGACATAAACACACCAGCACCGGTTGTCAAGCGATGGTGAGGGAGACAAACACACACACACACACACACACACACACACACACACACACGCATACCTAAAATTTAGGTTTTATTTCCAGTAGGTCGAGAGCGACCATCTTTCTCCTTTAACCATAGTGACCTCACCAGTCTGGGAAGATCAGTAAAGGTCAACGTTATTTACCTTATCAGTCCGCAAGGGTCAGCAAAGGTCACCAGTCAGTGACCTCTGCAGCTTTTTTTCGGGGATTAGAAAGGCTGACAGTCACTGACCTCCAGAGTCTGTGAGGGTCGACAAAGATCATGTTATTGACCTTCCCATTCTGGAAGAGTCAGTAAAAGTCGCAATCACCAACTTTCTGTGTCTGATCCTCTACACTTTCGCTCCCATTCCTCAGTAGACATTTACATACAAATAGCCTGCCCTCACATACATACTCATGCATACATACACACACACACTCACACACACACACACACACACACACACACACACACACTCACACACACACACACACACACACACACACACACAAACACACGTCTTTTATATTGATAATTGCCAGGGTAATTTTTCAGATTAACACCCGCACGATTACCTAACCCTAACCCTGAACCTAACCCTAATCCTAACCCTAACCCTAACCCTAAACCCTTACCCTAACCCTAACCTTAACCCTAATCCTAACTCTAAAACCCTAACCCTAACACCCTAGTGAAAATCGTGCGGGTGTTAATCTGAAAAATTACCATTGCTAGAAGTGACTCAAGGGCCGAGAGTTTAGTGCGGCGTAACTTATTAAAGTTATGTAATTTCTGCCGAATATTAATAAAACTGTATATATACTCATGTTTTGAATTCTATTTTCTTATTTGCATTACCAAACTTACACATTCATGCATACATACATAAACATATAATATCTATTAAGGCGGCGAGCTGGCAGAATCGTTAGCATACCGGGCGAAATGCTTAGCGGTATTTCGGCTGTCTTTACCTTCTGAGTTCGAATTCCGCCGAGGTCGACTTTGCCTTTCATCTTTTCAGAGTCAATAAATTAAGTACCAGTTGCGTACTGGGTCTATCTAATCGACTGGCCGCCTCCCCCCAAAATTTCGGGCCTTGTGCCTAGAGTAGAAGAAAATATATGTATAATATCTATCTATATATCTATCTATCTATATATCTATCTATCTGCAAACAAGACACTTGACTACACACTCACAGAACACTCACACATATACAGATATAAAACGCCACACATACTCACAACACATACCCACACAAACATACATATATAGAAATAGCCATATAAAAATACTAACAAAAACCACTCACCACACACTCGTGCGCGCGTGCGAGAGCAAGGTTGTGTTCCAGCATGGCCACAGTTGAACGATTAAAACAAAGGAAAAACAAAAGCCCCTCACGCGCACAGATATAGAATGCAAACCACACTTGCGCACACACACACATGCACCAACACACACAGGTACAGATACACAACTCAAACCATCTATTCATATATACACACACGCGCATGCACACACACTTTATACGTACCGATGTACAATACAAACCTCAAACACACACACACACACATACACATACATGAACGAAGATTAAATGCACATAAAGAACACGCTTACATATATATATATATAAACCCTAAAAACAACCACACGCACAAACACACAGACGGTTGTTAAGCAAACGGTTATACACACAACACAGACTACTTCACAATAACACTATGTATAATGTACACACACACACATACGTATATATATATATATATATATATATATATATATATATATATATATATATACATACACGCATGTATATATATATATTTATATATATATATATACACACACACACACATATACATATACATGTCTGTGTGAGTTTGTGTGTGTGTGTGTGTGTGTATTCGAGTGTTTGTGTGTGCGCTGCTGTGTATATTTTCTATGTGTAAGAGTTGTTATTATTAATGTTTAGTTTCCGGTCTGATTCGGCAGCTCTACGATCAAAGGCTTTCCAGTTGTGACCATCCAGCTTTTTTTTTTATTAGTAAGGAATCCATGACCACGTTATCGAACATATCCGTTTCTAAGACGGTAGCGTTCGAGTTGAGGGAGTTTTGGCAGTTATTTTTAGCATGTTGTGCGTCCACTCGGCAGCAACCTTACATGTATATGTGTGTGCATGCGCACACACACATGCACATACATACATACATACATACATTACAACAACATATATATATATATATATATATATACAACATGCACACACGCTCAGATATGGATGTACATTTATATATACACATACATACATATATATATATATATATATATATATATACATACACACACACACATTGTATATACATATACATACGTATACATACATACACATATATACATATATATATATACAACATGCACACACGCTCAGATATGGATGTACATTTATATATACACATACATACATACATACATACATATATATATATATATATATATATATATATATATATATATATATATATATATATATATACACGCTTTCATACGCACATATACGTACATACACATATATGCATACACACACACCTACATCCAGACACACATACACACGCAATGTATGTCTACCGTTCTATCTACCGTGTTAGAATCCTGACATGAATTGCTGTCAGGCTGACAACGGGTTTGTCACACCCTCTTAAAGGGCTGCATTTACTACAACGAAAATCTGGCATCTGTATAATTACTCTGCATCCCCTTCTACTACTCTTTCTATTCCTCCCTCCCTCCCCAAGTTCTTCTCTAATTTAATAGTAATCTCCCCCTTCTCCTCTTTTTTCTCATCCTCCTCTTTCTCATTCTGCTTCTCTTTGCTGTTTGTAAGCAGAGGAGGAGAAATATAAGCCGTTAAATGGTGAGTGTGTGTGTGAGTGGAAAACAGAGTGAGGAAGAGACAGGGAGAGAGAGAGAGAGTGTGTGAAAGAGAGAGAGAGAGAGAGAGAGAGAGAGAGAGAGAGAGAGAGAGAGAGAGAGAGAGAGAGAGAGAGAGACGGACAGACAGAGCGGGAGAGCTAGAGAGGGAGAGAGAGACAGAGAGTGAGTGAGAGAGGAGAGAGTGTGAGAAAATGAGAAGGAGAGCTACAAAGAAAGTGAAAGTAGACGGCGAGAGAAAGAGCGTGTGTGAACGAGTGAGAGCGAGAGGCTGAGAGTTACAGAGAGAGAGCAATAAAGTAAGAGAAAAATAGTGGGAGAGAAAGAGAGATAGAGAGCTAGATAGAGAGAGAATGAAAGCATGAGACTTAGAGAGAAAGAATACTAGAGATAGATAGATAGATAGATAGAGAGAGAGAGAGAAAGAGAGAGAGAGAGAGAGAAAGAGAGAGAGGAGAGAGTATCAGAGAAAGAAAAACCTAGATATATAGAGTGTGAGTTAAGTGAAAGGAAAAGTTGAAGAGGAAGAGCTGTGCGTGTGTATGTGTGTGTATCAGAGAGAGAGGGAGAGAGAGAGAGAGAGAGAGAGAGAGAGAGAGAGAGAGAAAGAGGTAGGGAGAGAGAGAAAGATATATATATATATACATATATATATATTTCTATAAGCGCAGGAGTGGCTGTGTGGTAAGTAGCTTGCTTACCAACCACATGGTCCCGGGTTCAGTCCCTCTGTGTGGCATCTTGGGCAAGTGTCTTCTACTATAGCCTCGGGCCGACCAAAGCCTTGTGAGTGGATTTGGTAGACGGAAACTGAAAGAAGCCCGTCGTATATATGTATATATATATATATGTGTGTGTGTGTGTGTGTGTTTGTATGTCTGTGTTTGTCCCCCCAACATCGCTTGACAACCGATGCTGGTGTGTTTACGTCCCCGTAACTTAGCGGTTCGGCAAAAAGAGCCGATAGAATAAGTACTAGGCTTACAAAGAATAAGTCCTGGGGTCGATTTGCTCGACTAAAAGGCGGTGCTCCAGCAAGTAAAAGAGTAAAAGAGTAAAGATAAATAGATAGATAGAGAGAGAGAGAGAGAAAGAAAGAGAGAGAGAATAGAGTATCAGAGAAAGAAGAACCTAGATATATAGAGTGTGAGTTAAGTTGAAGAGGGAGCTGTGCGTGTGTATGTGTGAGTATCAGAGAGAGAGAGAGAGAGAGAGAGAGAGAGAAAGAGAGAGAGTGTGAGAGAGAGAGAGACAGAGAGATAGAGAGGTTGAGAGAGAGAGAGAGAGAGGAGGGAGAGGGAGATAAAAAGCATGAAAGATAGCTATACCGACATCTACTTCACTCAATCTCTATTTTTCGATACATGTACATTCTTTTCTGCTCTAGGCACAAGGTCCGAAATTTTGGGGGGAGGGTGGGGGCCAGTCGTTTAGATCGACTCCAGTACGCGACTGGTACTTAATTTATCGACCCCCGAAAAGATGAAAGGCAAAGTCAACTTCGGAATTTGAACTCAGAACGTAAAGATGATCTTTTCGACTAAAATCTCTTCAAAGGAGGTGCTCCAGCATAGCTGCAGACTATTGACTGAAACAAGTAAAAGGCAATAGATAAAAGATTATATATTCTTTTATTCTTTTACTTCTTTCAGTCATTTGCAGCGGCCATGCTGGAGCAACATATATGTGTGTGTGTGTGTGTGTGTGTGTGTGTGTGTGTATCCAGCTACATAGCTACATGGAGTTATTTTTCTCAGCTCAAATTATTTTAATTTTGCAAATTAAATTTTTGCAAATTAACCTATATTTCTCTGCTTCATGTATGTGTTCGTATGTATGTTTGTAAATGTATATATATATATATATATATATATATATATATATATATATATATATATATATATATATATATATATATATATATATATATATATATAATACAAATAATAAATGAGTATATGCGTATATACGTACATGTATGTACACACCTACATCTACATGTATATATAGATGCATATCTGGGTACAGGACGTTGCAAAAAAACGTGGACAAAATGATAAACAGAGTACAGAAAACACACAGGCCACATAGAGAACATTTCCTTCATCAGCTGCCACCGTTCTAAAACTAAGCGTTTCGAAGAGTTGGGGCATATAAGAGTATATATTGATAGAAAAGATAAGACAACAAAAGAAAGAGACTTCGATATTATGTAAATAGAGGAATTTATCTGTAAATAATATGTGACAAATATTCGGTAGCCATGATAAAACTGGCCATCGACAAAATTTTTTCGTTGGCGAGATAACTGAAGAGATGGCGACGTGGGTTTCCGCCCCGACATCCGAAGCTCGGACTTTTATCATGACTACCGAATAATTGTCACATATTATTTACAGATATTCGAAACGCGGAGTAGATGGAACAGGGTCAACTGACGAAGGGGTATACTCTTTATGTTGCAGGTCTCGTTTCTCTGTTTGTTGTTTTTTCGTTGTACGAAAAAAGTTCGTTGTACTCAAAATAGATGAAGCTTATTGAAGAATACGTTTCCATAGCTGTTCTCTTCCGTCTGAAAGTGTGTGTGTGTATACATGCATACATACATACATACATACATACATACATACATACATACATAAATATCAGGTCATTCCATAAGTTCTGTCCAAATTTTGAATAAAGAAAACAAGTAATCAAATGTTATATTTGATTGAAATTTAATCATCAATGTACTTTCCCTGATTATATATGACTTCCTTCCACCTACAAGCTTTTTAATCCCATCAATGTAAAACTCTTTTGGTTTCAAAGCGAAGAACTCTGAAGTGTTAGTTTCAACCTCCTCATGGCTTGCGAAAGTTATGTTCCCCAGATGGTTCTGAAAACTACGAAACAAATGGTAATATGGAGGAGCAAGATCGGGAGAATAAGGTGGATGAGGAATTTTTTCCCAACCAAGCTCTTCGATCTTCTCTGATGTAATCTTTGCAGTGTTGGGTCGCGCATTGTCCTGATGAAACATCACTCCTTTTCGATTCACTAAAGCGGGTCTTTTTTTCTTCAACGCTTGGTTCAAACGCTCTAATTGCTGACAGTAGACTTGAGCATTGATTGTTGCATTAGGTGGTAACAGTTCAAAGTGAATTATTCCTTTGTAATCCTATCAGATAGAAAGAAGAACCTTTTTCCTATGAAGTTCCTTCTCGGTTGTGGTTGAGCTTTTCCCCTTTTACCAAGCCACTGTTTACGACGTTTAACACTTCGATAGAAGATCCATTTTTCGTCACCAGTCACAAGTCTATCCGAAAAGGGTGAAATGAGTTCGCGAGAAAGGAGAGAAGAGCAGATGTCAACTCGGGATTTGCGGTTGCTTTCGGACAATTCATGAGGCACCCATTTTCCAAGTTTAGGAAGCTTTCCAAGTTGTTGAAGATGACGATGAATAGTTGTATGGTTTGAACTAAACTTTATTGCCAATTCTTCAACTAATAATGCAGGATTTTCTTCAAGTAATGCCTCAAGAAGATTATCATCAAACTCAACTGGATGTCCTGTTTGATCTTCATCTTCAAGGCTGAAATCTTCACTTTTTGCAAACCATCTTCTGCAAGTTCTTTCATTCAAGCATTCTTTTCCATAAACTGAGTGTATGTTTCGAGTCGCTTCGGTTGCAGAGTTTCCTTTTCTATACTCATAAAGCATTATGTGCCTCAAATGGTCTTTGGATACTTCCATGTTAGAAAAGGTTTTAATCAAAGAAATTTTAATTCTATTATTCTGTAAAATAATATTTAGTTTAAATGTACGCAAATGCATAAAAATAATTTTTAATTCCATTAGACATTCTAAAATACTATTAAATTTCATTCAATTTTAAAAAATGTAAAGTTGGATAGAACTTATGGGATCACCTGATATATATATATATATATATATATATATATATATATATACATGTGCACATATTATGAGTTCTATTTTTCCTGTTTGCAACAGAAAATACAGGTACAACAGAAACAGGAAGAAAGAGTGAGAGAAAGTTGTGGTGAACGAGTGCAGCAGGGTTCGCCATCAATCCCTGCCGGAGCCTCGTGGAGCTTTAGGTGTTTTCGCTCAATAAACACTCACAACGCCCGGTCTGAGAATTGAAACCGTGATCCTATAACCGCGAGTCCGTTGCCCTAACCACTGGGCCATTACGCCTCCATATGTATATATATATAGAGTGTTTGCAGAGGTGTACAGATATTGTATGTTAAGAAAAAGGAGGCAATCAGAATTTTGGATAATTCTTTAATAGCGCTTTCGTTCGTTAAATCGAATTCTTCAAGAAAATAAAAACCTTATTTTCTTGAAGAGTTCGGTTAAACGAACGAAAGCACTGATGAAGCATTATCCAAAATTCTGATTGCCTCGTTTTTCTTAATCTATCTATCTATCTATCTATCTATCTATCTATCTATCTATCTATCTATCTATCTATCTATCTATCTATCTATCTATCTGTCTTGTCTGTCTGTCTATCTGTTTGTCTGCCGGTCTGTCTGTCTGTCGTTATGGTTCTTTTCTTTTCGAATTAAACACACTCGCTGTTTATTTGACCTTCACTTCAGTTTTTATTCGCATTATTTTTGGCTTATACGTCTGTCAAAGTTCTGTGACTTCATCAGTGACTCTCTGTTCCATGTGTCCTATATATATATATATATATATATATATATATATATATATATATATATATATATATATATATATATATATATATATATATATGTATATATATAAAGATCAATCTGTCTTATCCTAAACAGTATTTCAATTCTGAAATATTCTTGGTACTTGATTTTATCACTCTTTATCATTCGGAGTCGATCTCAATTGCCACCAGGTGATTGCTTTATAGTTTTTCTGCATCTAAACAGAAATTCAATTAATCAAGATTATATCTTGTATGGTATTCAAAATATTAGTCTTAACTATTACTGACCACTCTGAGCTATATATAACTGGGAGTAAAGGTTTGTGAAGTTCTTCACTTTCAGTAAAATTCTATCTCTCACTTTCTCGTTCTCTCTGTACATATTCATAGATACGAATGTGTGTGTGTGTGTGTGTGTGTGTGTGTGTGTGCGTGCGCGCGTGCGTGTGCGTGTATAACCACTTCTAACCATCTTCGATGGACATTCCCAGAACCACACTTTTCAGTGAGCCATAGTTTTAGTGGTTAACCAAACTGGCCACTCATAGTACATACCTATTACATTACGTGGATTTAGTCTTTCTCATTTGCAAAATGAGCCCCACTTAATTTTGCTCAGATTGCTTTTAATTTTGATGTATCGATGCAATTTTGGTGTATCGATCAACTAATTATTTTATCTCGTAAATTAAAGAATCTGACGTTATATGGAATCAAAGTTGGGAAATTTGGGTAATTTTAACCAATCAACAGACAATGTGGCGTTAGCAGCTTGTTACTAGGACAACCGCACGCTGTGTTGTGGTTCACTGTTGTCTGTACCGCTGTTTGTGCCGCTGTTGTCTATGTTTTTGGGACTCATTGACTCAGGATAGCTGGATTTATTATTTCACTAGGTTACTTCTATTCATAAAAAATTATGATTTCACTAGGTTACTTCTATTCATAAAAAATTATGATTTCACTAGGTTAATTCTATTCATAAAAATTTAAATTAGGAGTATTTCTGTGACTTCATCAGTGACATTTCAACAGCTTCACATTTCAACAGCTTAACTGAAACTTAGCACACGTAACAGGAACTGTGAGGGATATCGTGGAACAAAGAAACTGTGGGTGATACAGATAATTTGACATTATTTTTGAATTCTGCATGCAAAAACATGTAAGAAACAGGTATTCTTTTCCTTGGGACAAATTCTTTGTTGACCAGTGTTATTCTTATCGTAGTTTACAAATCCAAACCTGAAAACATTACTCAATTTCAGAGATTTGTTAGAACGTTTAAATACCTTCATAGTTCTAAATATAGTGTCTGAGTCTCAGTGTGGTTTTCGTTCCTCCAGGGGCACAACTGATTGTATCTTTACTGTCAGACAATTACAAGAAAAGTGCATTGAACAAAATCTTGCTCTGTACCATTGCTTTGTTGATTTGAGCAAAGCATTCGATACTGTTAATCGAAATGCTCTATGGCAATAGATTGCCCAGAAAAAGTTGTAAACATGATCAGGGCTTTGCATCAAGACATGAAAGCTAGAGTTAATTTTGGTGGTAGGCTCTCTGAATCTTTTGCCGTGGAGTAAAGCAAGGAGACCTTGATGCACCCACCCTCTTTGCAATATATTTTGCTGCTGTGTTGTCACATGCTTTTCAAAACTCCGAGGAAGGTATTTACATAAAATATCGAAGAACAGGGAATGTTTTTAATCTGATCAGACCGAAATTCAAAACAAAGGTTTTTACTTCACTCATTAGGGAACTTTTGTACGCTGACGATTGAGATCTTGTCAGTCATTCTGAAACAGTATCTGCATTTGGTTCGGCTTGTGATGATTTTGGCTTGACCATCAACTTGAAAAAAATAGTTGAAATGCATCAACCTGCGTGCAGTGCTCTTTGTAACTCCACTAAAATTTTTGCAAAGGGAAAGTTACTTAAGGTTGTCGATTCGTTCGTCTACCTTAGAAGCTCTGTCCAAAATGATAGAAATCTTGATACAGAAATACAGTTGCGAATTCAAAGATCAGCAAAATCATTTGGTGGCTTAGAGTCACGTGCTTTGTGCCAGCTACATATAAATAAGAATACAAAGCTGGCTCTTTACAAATCATTTGTCTTACCATCTCTGTTGTATTCCTGTGAAACTTGGACTTGTTATGAAAGGCATTTTAAATTGTTAGAACAATTCCATCAAAAATGCCTTCATCGCATTAAACAAATTAAATGGAGTTCTTTTAAACCAAACACAGATGTCCTTGCATCTGCAGGCATCACCTCAATTAAAGCTATGATTTTAAGGAACCAACTGAGATGGATGGTGTGGCCATATTGTTCGAATGGCAGATGAACGCATGCCGAAACAGCTGTTTTATGGTGAGCTTGCAGAGGGGAAACGCTATCGGCGTAGACCTAAAAAATGGGTTTAAGGACGGCATAAGGAGTACTATGAAGTCACTGGGAAAGGTTCCTGGAGATATAGAAACCCTTGCTTCAGATCGAGTTGGTTGGCGAACAAAAGTGTGGAGTGGAGTGAAAGCATTTGAAGAGGCCAGGATAACACAAATAAGACTCAAAAGAGATCTAAGGAAGAATGTAACGATCGAGAAGGTGAATGACAATGACCTTTTGCGTGCACAGTCTGTGACAGACCATGCCTATCTTTTGCTGGCCTCAAATCTCATCTGCGAACGCATGGAAAACAAACCCCCACCAACTATTCTGCCTATATGCTTGTGCACACCTTTGAATGCAATGTATGCCAGATGGTTTACAAATCCAACGGAGGCCTCAAGAGACATTTTAAGATCTACAAAGAGTAGAACTTATCTGAAGCTCTTGGTGGTCTAGGGGCCGAAGTTTGGCCACAGATGAATTATAGGCTGCCTCTTGTTTCTATTGACATTATTTACTTTTCTTTACGAGGCCTGAAATTTTAGTGAGAGGGGTTAGTTGGTTACCTCAACTCCAGTGCTTTGTTGG
The DNA here is from genome assembly GCF_046866305.1 of Octopus bimaculoides. Classification (NCBI taxonomy): domain Eukaryota; kingdom Metazoa; phylum Mollusca; class Cephalopoda; order Octopoda; family Octopodidae; genus Octopus; species Octopus bimaculoides. Next base: position 102,867,733 of record NC_142931.1, on the reverse strand, counting down.
TACTTATTTTATCGCCCCCGAAAGGATTAAATGCTTAGTTGACCTCAGCGGAATTTGAACTCAGAATGTAAAGCAGGAACGCTAAACGAATCTGCCAGCATGCCGCCTTTCTGCTGCAGTTGTTATATTGGTTTCACATTTTGGCACAAGGCCAGCAACTTTGAGGGTGGGGTAAGTTGATTACATCGTGCGCAACTGGTACTTATTTTATCGACCCCTAAAGGATGAAAGGCAAAATTGATCTCGGCGGAATTTGAACTCAGAACGTAAGGACGGACGAAATGCTGCTAAACATTTTTCCCGGCGTGCTAACGGTTCTGCCAGCTCACCACCTTTTAGGTATTCTCTTCTACTCTAGGCACAAGGCCCGAAATTTTTGGGGAGACGGTCAGTCGATTAGATCGACCACAGTACGCAACTGGTATTTAATTTATCGACCCCGAAAGGATGAAAGGCAAAGTCGACCTCGGCGGACCACATTTTTGACATTATTATATTGATGATAAACGTGGCGAACTGGCAGAAACGTTAGCACGCCGGTGAAAACCCTTAGCAGCATTTCGTCTGTCTTAACGTTGTTTGTTCAAATTTCGCTGGATTGGGGTCGATTAAATACGTACCAATTGATCATTGGTATCGATGTAATTGAACAGCCTACTCTCCTCACAAAAATTCAGGCTTTGTGCCTATAGTGGAAAGAATTATTATATTGATGGTAGTATACGGTTGCTGTCGTTGTTGTTGCTGTTGTTTAGACCCTGTTCGTCCCTGATTTAACAGCTCTAGCAGGTTGAGTCAGAAGATTTTTCGGATTTTCACTGATGATCCTTGACAACTTGTATTCTTTTATTCTTTTATTCTTTTACTCGTCTCAGTGGCTGCGGTCATGCTGGAGCACCGCCGTGTATCTCAATGTTTTATCATTAATTTGATACAACTTGTCTAATCGTTGTTGAATGTTGTAGTCTTTATTTTCAA
>NC_142931.1:102849255-102861755 GCF_046866305.1 Octopus bimaculoides | reverse complement strand
TGATATAATATATACCTAACATATGGTATAATTATAAACAGGGCAAATTTTAGCCATTTCTCTGCAGACTGAAAAAATGATGAACAACCTTAATTGATTTTCGAGCCTTATTGGGTTCTCATCAGAGGCGTCCACATCATTTTGACAGTCTCCAGAGAAACATTTATAAACATGGCTAATTTTAGCCATTTTTCTGCATATATATATATAATGAAATGAATGATAACAGACGATGAATAATTGTTACCTCATTACAACTGTTTCTTACGTAACTTTTTAATAGAGGGATGAGAACATTACTCCATTCCAAAAGACTGTAATCATAAGATGAGAATTTTACAAACAAAAGAATATCCCAAGAATACAGTAGTCTACTATAGTTGGCCTCGAAATGTTGTCAGACAATTTCTGCGACCACATCACCCCTAGCATCTGGCTACCTAACTCTCCAGACTGTTGCCCACTTCATTATTATGTGTAGGGCACAGTTGAGTGAGAGACCAACAAAACTTGTAACACCAAAGATGAAACAAAGGCAGGGATTATGACAGCATTCACCAACTGAAACAAAGAGACCGTCTAGAAGAGTTGCAAGAAATTCCGAATTCGTCTGGAGGCCATGATTGTAGCAAATGGCGATTTTATTGAATAAATTTACTCTTTTAGTATTTCAAGATATTTTTATGTAATTTTGATAAATATATCTGTTAAAATGAGATGTCAGTGTTATTTTCATTTTTGCGTAATTTAGGTGACAGTTTATTCACAGCAATCTGTACACACACACACACACACACACACACACACACACACACACACACACACACACACATGTATGTATGTATGTATGTATGTATGTATGTATGGAGGCGCAATGGCCCAGTGGTTAGGGCAGCGAACTCGCGGTCATAGGATCGCGGTTTCGATTCCCAGACCGGGCGTTGTGAGTGTTTATTGAGCGAAAACACATAAAGCTCCACGAGGCTCCGGCAGGGGATGGTGGCTAACCCTGCTGTACTCTTCCACCACAACTTTCTCTCACTCTTACTTCCTGTTTTTGTTATGCCTGTAATTCAAAGGGTCAGCCTTGTCACACTGTGTCACGCTGAATATCCCCGAGAACTACGTTAAGGGTACACGTGTCTGTGGAGTGCTCAGCCACTTGCACGTTAATTTCACTAGCAGGCTGTTCCGTTGATCGGATCAACTGGAACCCTCGACGTCGTAAGCGACGGAGTGCCAACAACAACAACAAAATGTATGTATGTATGTATGTATGTATATATACGACAGGCTTCTTTTCAGTTTCTGCCCACCTAATCCAGTCACAAGGTTTTGGTAGGCTCGAGGCTATAGTAGAAGACACTTGCACAAGGCATCGCGCAGTGGAACTGAACCAGGAATTGTGTTTGGGAAGCAAACTTCTTACCACACAGTCACTCCTATAACTTTGAACCACTTTGGAGTTTGCTTCATTAAGCCCGTACACGGGCAACGGCTGTCAGATATAACTATGTAACATAAATGGATAGTTTTACTGATGATATGAGATTGAATTGTACAGAATATAAAAGTGTGCGTATGTCGGGTGCTTAGTGATTAGATCTAGAACCTTGTAGGGTTTTTTAGTTCGTCTTAGCTATAAATTTGAAAGAAAAGGGCACACACACACACACACACACACACACACGCAAGTGCTCCGCAACCGGTATGCACTGGTATGTCACAAGACGATGCTAGGTGTGCCGCAGTATAACCTGAATATAATGTCTCTCCGTATACTTTTAATTATATTTTTAGTTCAGGTGTGCCGCCGAATTTTGTAAAGAATATGTGTATCGCAAGTGAAAAAAAGGCTGCCGAGCACTGATACACACGAGGGGGCGCTGAAAAGTTCCTGGCTTTGTGTAAAAGAAAATAAAGGAGGATCTGTTAATTATGATTCTATTCAGCATATTTTCTCTCAGATTCACACACTTATTGCAGTGGTCCTTCAGTTTTCGTAAGCCCTGTAAAAGAACTCGGAAGTTGGCCCTTTAGCCAAGCCTTTCGCGAAATCCTTAAAGACAGGAACTTTTCAGCCCCACTCGTTCCCTCGCGCGCGCGCGCGTATGATATTATTTGAACACGTGGTTTGCTTCTGGTGACTTACCATTAACAGGAAGTGAATCTCTTCTACGTTATACTAAGATAAGTTGAAGAACATGCATATTTAATTTTTAATGCTTTTTTTTCTCTTACATAAAACGAAATAAAATTCCTAAAGCTTTTAGTTGTTGGTAGTCGTGTATAGTACTAGTTCATCCTCCTTTGGAAGCGTCGGCAGGACATAACTCGAGACACAAATTATCTAACCTAAATTCAACATTCTACGAAGTTTCTTAAATAGAAAGAAAATAGTTCATTGTTTAAAAAACATATTTCATTTATCCTAATTTGTTAACTGTTTGGCATTAGTGAAAATAGAAAGAAAGGAATTTCTTATATTTAAGCAAAATGCTTCCTGGGTAATTTTGCCAGGCACAAAAGTTCTTTGTGTAATTAGAGTTAATGTTTTTACAACGAACAAATTTTGCAAGCCCAATTCAGTATATTCTTCACGGGTGCAGATAAAGATTTCTGGCAGTCATTTTATATTGTACTATCTATCCAGATGAGTCAGAATAGACATTCTTTATGTTCATCTTACCGCGGCCATTGCCCGTGGATAATCTTAGAAAAGTAACCAGAGTATTTCGAACATGCGGTTTGTGTCTGGTGAGTTATCATTAAAAGGGAGAGGATCTCTTCCAAATTAAAGTAGTTCAAGTTGAAGAAAATGCATATTTAATTTTTACATTTTATTTTTTCCCTCTTACATCAAATGAAATAAAGACCCTAAAGTTTTTAGTCGTTGGTAGCTGTGTATAGTTCTATTTCATCGTCCTGTGAAATCGTCGGCACGGTATAAATCGAGACACAAATTAATCAAGCTAAATTCAACATTCTACGAAGTCTCTTAAAAAGAGAGAAAATAGTTCATTGTTTAAAAATCATATTTCATTTCTTTTCTTTCCTGTTATCTTCCTTTTTGTTTTCATCTTTTTTTTTTATTTGGTTTAAGGCATAATAACGTTACTCGTGTGTTTCTGCGTGTAAGTACGCTTCGTTAGGCGGAATTTATGACACAACAAAACAATAGATGTCTATACATGAAGTTAACAAGCACTTACAAATCTCATTGGTTAAACGAGTGCTCGCCTTGTTAACGCGCAAAATTTTGTGTGGTCCAGGAACAGAAAGAGAAACAAACACATTACAAACATTGGCTTAGGAGTAATAATTGTCAGATTATGTTTTAAAGGGAGATAACTGAAAGTAATTAGTAAAATAAATGTATTTGACAGGAAAATAAATACATTAGTTCGGAGTAAAGAAAAATTTAAGATATAATGCTTTCAAATTTTGGAATAAGGCCAGCAACTTTAAAGGAGCTACGACAATTACATCATGCCTCTACTGAACTGATACTTATTTTATCGACTCCAAAATACTGAAAAGCAAAGTCAACCTCGGCAGCTTTTGAACTCGGATCGTGAAGAAGTCTCGTATTAACTGTGGAGATTATTTGTGACACTGCATTGGTAGATGTTTAAAAAATGTTATAAAATGTATATTGATTAAATAACTAATGAAACAAATGATTGAATTAAAAAAAAAACAACCTAAATTGATAAATAAACTGTTAAATAAGTAAGTAAATAGATTAATAAATATTTAGTCGAATAAACAGTTAATAGCATGATTCAATAAATTCTTGCTTTGTGATATACAATTGATTAATAAATAGGAGTAAGGATATACGACTGAGTTATACCTTGGTAACATGTTGTGGGGAAAAAGATGACCAAGGGGTAGTTATGGGTACAGAAAGGATTGTAATCGAAGATTTGAAACCACATGTTACTTAAACAACAGGATTTCTATCGAATATTTTATGGTATGTCTAAGAAATGAGGTTTTCTATAATTGGTGACACATCTATTCTGACGAGGCTGTGAAATCATGTTATTTTCCTCTTTCTTTGTTTATTTTATCTTGTCGTTAAAATTGATTTTCTTTAATGTTCCAGTAAAGAATGGGGCCCACTTTATTAAAAATATCTTTGTTTGATGATATGTTGAAAATGCGTCTATTGATATTGTTTGTGATATTTTTAATAATTGTAGGAGAACAATTATAATAGCCTTTATTATAGTATATAGTTTCTTCATTCAGCTTACGCAATGAGCACTATTTACATGTGCTCAGGTTTCATGTTATGTCTAAAAAATTTCTTTTTTTCATCTTATTTGTTTATTGTAATTTTTTAGATTAAACTGTCTGAATATACTAATTATCGCTTTTCTAAGCTTTCCCATCTTATTGAGTGATTCTCTCCGTGAATAAAAACTGGACATAAACACGTCATAACAAGGTATGGTGAATTCACCGTAAGGAAAGGCGAGTCTGTCATCTCTATATAATCATTCCTAACTTTTGCTTTATTCTCTGTGTATTTACTCTTTTACTCTTTTACTTGTTTCAGTCATCTGACTGCGGCCATGCTGGAGTATAAATATCTTGACAAGGTCCGTCATTTTGTGCCACCATAACTTCTCATAGCTTCACCAAAACATTTATTTCCATATTTCTTAAACCCCACTCCAAATTACTGTAAAATAACATTGATTCTTTTCGTTTATTCTGATATTGTTGTCGGTGTCGCTGATGGTTGTGCAAGGTTAACAAATTCTTGCCCGAGAAAATTTCAAGAAATATATTGGTAGAACTCCCCCATTTTAATCTGAACGAATCTATTTGATTTCGTCTTCGACACTGTTAAACTGCTTGACAGTGTCACTGATGAAATTCTATTGCGTTAATTTTGTAACTAGCCTAATTTTTGTAATTATGGTATCTAGTGTGTTTTTTTAATTATGCCTACTTCATTTTCTATGGGGTTATTAGTCTACATTTTGGATTCCTTCTAAAATTCTCCTCGAGATCCTTAAGTGTTTAGCTACAGTTTACATGAATTTTGGCGCTTAGTCCAATTTCCGTCATCTCTTGCATTATATGTATTTGAGTTAGTAATATTCTCCAGTAAAAGCTTGCGTGTATTTCTATCAAGGTCCTGCAAAATATTTCGTCGTATTTGCTTACACCTTTTCTGCTTATGCGAATTTGTAAAAAGTGTTAACTAAGCCTTTAGCTCATTCTGAAAATTGTTTATATGGTTGTTGAATTAAATTCATTTCAAATCCTTCAGTGCCTTTGGTCTGCAGGGATTTCTGTTAGTTATGGAAACGAATATGTTTCTGTAGATACGTTGGAAATATCTTTGTCGAAGAGGAATGCTTCTTATTTAATCATTTTGAACGCTCTTTCTGTCTACTCAATTCGTCGCTTCATGTAGAGGTTCCATTTCCCTTATGCAGTATTGTATTTTCTGTTCTTTTACAGTACTCAACTGACAAGGAGCGTCTGGAAGCTTAGATTCGACTGTAATAACGAACGGAAGGAAAGTATGCAATATATATATCGTTGGGCATAATTATTTTATTTGGCTCAAGTCATAGGGCCGTTACATGTGAGTTTCAACATGAAATCGCTTCGTTAGAAGACAGTGGTGGCGGAAGAGAACTATGACAGATATGCATATTAGAAGGTGAAAGAATATAGATGCCGCCTTATTAATACGTAAAATATGTGGATCAAGGGAAGTGATACCCATATTACTTCTAAAGGGATACCCCCCACGAAATTTAGTTGCCCATAGGTTGATCGCCATCAAAGTACTACTTACAAATATTTCATCAAAATAATGTACATTGTCAAAACATTTCTAACGCTAATAATCTTTCTTTCTTATTTTAACCACAAAGCTATCAACTTTAAGGGGACGGGAAAGTCGATTGGATCGACTCCAGTAATTAACTAGTACTTATCTTATTTATCGACCCCCGATAGACGAAGTTGACTCAGCAGAATTTTAACTCAGAACGTAAAAAACCGGAAGAATACCGCTAAGCATTTAATCTAGTGCGGCAGCAATTCTGCCAGATCGTCGCCTTATTTCACTCACTAATATTTTACCAAATGAAGGCAGCAGGCTGATAGAATCGTTAGCTCGCCGGACAAAATGATTAGCGGCATTTCGTCATCTTTTTCGTTTTGAGCTCAAATTCCGCTGAAGTCGACTTTGCCTTTCATCTTTTCGGAGGAGGTCGATAAAATGAAGTTCCAGTTGAGCACTTAGATCAATGTAATCGAATTACTCCCTCCCCCGAAATTGTGCTAAAATTTGATAGCAATATTATACCAAATGGTTTACACACAGTAAAAGTTGGAAATATTTTTGAAAATTTAGACCAGCTATCACCTCCCACCAACCTCTTGCTCCCAATACCACTATATAATTTTTCATCGCCCCCATAGATCGATTCTGCTCAATTTGAGAAGGACTGATAAAGATGGTTATTTAGATAATATTTATGGATTCATATATAAAGAAAAAAAACGTGTTGTTTCGGGTTGAGTCTCACTGCGAGACACCTTGGGCAAGTGTATTCTAGTATAGTTCCAGGTTGACCAATACCGTGAGAGTGAATGTGGGACCCCTTCGTGTGTATCTGCGTATATATATATATGTGTGTGTGTGTGTGTGTGTGTGTGTGTGTGTGTGTGTGTGTGTGTGTGTGTTTATACCCAATATATATAATTCTAATTGTTAGCCTTCCTATGTCTCCAGCACCACCGTCTTATTTTATTTACGTCACGTATTAAAGAAAACCAACTGAGAATCACTTACAGCAACGGTTCTACACCTACTCAACTCCCTGACCGAATAAATGATTATCTTTCTAATACTCATAGTTTGAACTGAAGCCTAAAAACATTTATAAACCGAAACAAAGAATGAAATAATATCACTGTCTGGTATGTCTATGTTGTTGAGTATGAGTGTTCGTTGCTTTCAATGTTCTGTAGTTATCCTGGTCAGGAGGGAGACTGTAGATTTGGCAGGTGTTAATTTATGGCTGTTCTTATCGAGACAGGTTTTTCGGTCATTTGTGTATGTTTGGAGTAATTGTGTCGCTGCGTCTGGGGTTTAGTACAGTGGAAGTATCCATATACAAACGGTTTTCTAAAGAAACAAACTGAATAACGAACAGTTTTTCCGAAGAAAATTAAACTCACATAACGAGCTGAAATTTGGTCAACGAGCTAAGTATAAGTCACTGGGAGCCCATTGGCTCAACGCGTTGATATTTGAACAACAAACCACTAGTAGACTACGTACGCATTTAGCGCTAGCAAAGCATATACAAACAGTACGCTAAGTGAACAAACAGTATAGTGAAAAGTTTTTCTGATGAATATTCAGACAACGAGCTGAAATTTGAATAACAAACAAGGAGCAGACTATGCACGCATATAAGTGACTGGGAGAGCATGTACAAACGGTTCCATGTGCATATTTGATGTGGCTTGCAAATTTTCATATTTTATATAGAAAATATTTCTCATATTTCTTGTTAAAAACGCAACCATGGACCGACTGAAGCAAGACAGAGAGAAAAAGAGCTCGCGAACACAAACATATATACATGTATGCATATATTTATGTATTTTGTTATTGTTGTATGAACAAATAAAGCATCATTTTATACTTTTATGTGTAGCTTGGAACAAACAGCTCCTACTTATATATATCTTGCAAGTTCTGGAAACATTGTTTTATACAGTAGGTAATCTGGACTACTTGATAGGTAGTTTACGAGCCCTTGTTTTGTGCTGTTACATAGTGTGACCTTAAGTACTCTGTTTAAAGAGAAATAAAATAGAAAACTTGACTGATATCGATAGTAAAAGGAAAGGTGGGTTTGTGGGAGGTTTATTATTAAAAGTGTCATGTAATCCAATGTCCGAAGTCCGTCTGTCTTGTAGTAGTTAGGTATACCGGTCTGAATCCATGTTGTGATTTGAAGATGGGGAGTGTGTTGTTTGTATTAGCCTTTCTGGAACTTTTGAGTGCTAACGGGTATGTATGATATATTCCAGATGGGACTTTGTTGGGTTTTAAAATAATGATTTTAACTAAGTTTATCCGTGTCTGTCTGCCTCCGACTCTGTCTGTCTGACTCTCTCTTTCTCTCTCTCTCTCTCTCTCTCTCTCTCTCTCTCTCTCTCTCTCTCTCTCTCTCTCTCTCTCTCTCTCTCTCTCTCTGTTTACTTGTCTTTATCTCTCTATCTCCCTGTCTCACTTTCCTCATCCCAGTTTCCCTTTTCTTTTCTGCTTTACTGCTTTACCTCTTCTCTCTCTTGCCAACACTCCCCCATCTCTCTCTCTCACATACACACAGTGTCTCCTTTCTACCAAAATCCCTTCATATTTCTGAAAATCTAAGTGATACTTATGTCAATGATTAGAACCACTCCAAATTGATGGTTCCGGAATTTCTACAATTTTCCATTGTTAAAGACGGACAATTTGCCAGGCCGGCCATATTGAAATATTTACAGCTCAATTTTATTGAAGACCTGCACACATTGAAGAACAAAATATGGAATGAATGGGAAAATATAAGAAAAGCAATATATATATATATATATATATATATATATATATATATACTGAGAGAGAGAGAGAGAGAGAGAGAGAGAGAGAGAGAGAGAGAGAAATGGAAAAGAAAAGGAAAAATAAGGAAAATAAAGCAACGAAAAATGAAGAAGACATAGAGAAGTAAAGAGAGGAATAAAAACTGCAAACTAAAACAAAAAATAAAGCAAAACGGAATGTTGTTTTGGTTGTTTTTGGTGAAATGTTAATTAAATCGGTCAGTGGTATTACTATGGGTGTTGGTGTGGTGTGTTGGAGTGGTGTTGGGCGTGTGACGCGCAGTTGTGGATGGTGTGAAGATGGTATGGTTGGGTAATGGTGTGGTGTGGAGATGTAGTGGTGGTGGTGGGAGTGACGTAGTGGAGTGGTCTAGTGCGGTGATGTGGGGCTGTGGTGATGGGGTGTGATGGTGGTGATGGGGTGTGATGGTGGTGATGGGGTGTGATGGTGGTGATGGTGGAAAGTAGAGGTAAGGAAGGAAGATGTAGGGAATGCCGAATCACCAACATAGTTTTTCGGTCAGTTCCAAAATAGATTTTCAAAAATGAGAAAAAACAAAACAACAACTGAAACACACAAACAGACAAACAAACAAACAAACAAACAAACAAAGAAGTAAATAAAGAATATAATGAAAATAACGAGATTACCGACTGAGAAGTCCTTCGTGATGGTCTGAAGCCGTTATGATACATACATACATACATACATACTTACATACATACTTACATACACACACACACACACACACACACACACACACACACACACACACACACACACACAATCATGTATACAAAGTGCCTCAGTGTTTTGAGAGCACCTCCTTTAAGACCTGTAACTTTCTTCTAACTTTTTTCCCCCCTCTCCTTTAACTTTATAGATAAATTATGTCAGACATGAAGCTGGCTTAGCTAATAAAAAGGCAGATGTGCATAAGGACATCCGGCACAAGTATATGATGCGCAGAGATCAGTTTATGTCCGATGTAACGAGAGAAAATATTTCGATCCGTGCAAAGCGTTTGCTAAACAAGTTAAAGCATCAAGAGGCTGGAATATTTTAGTTTTTCACCGATAAGAAAAAAACTTCGATCAGGATTTGAAGGTAAACAAAAAGAACGACAGATAATTATGCAGAGACCTGAATGAGGTTCCAACGGTCATGCATACCAAATTCCCAAGAACTCTGGTAGTTTCGGGTGTCGTCAGCAGCGTGGAGATGCCATACTCACTTTTCTTTTCACAGGGCTTAAGAGTTAATGCCGCAGTCTACACAGAATTGTTGGAGAAAGTTGTGCATCCATGGATAGACAGAGTACGCAACAGAAGACGTACGTCTTCCAAAAAAGGCTCTGCATCGTATATATGCATGTAAATATGTTCTCTTCTGTTTTTAATTATCTGAATTCTTCATTTGAGGAAGGAACTTGTTTCTAATAAAGACACATAGCTCACTTAGGCATTTATTCACAAAACCAAGAGCACCAATAATTATTGGTATAAATGTGAATTTATAATCTGGATATAGAAGCTGGGGATCGCAGAGCAGTAATTCATAGTTATCCTCTTTCTTCTTGATTTTTGAAGAGATATTCACACCGACAGGACAGCTGACCTATAAGATGGTACATACTTTTTTCTTGTCTGTCCCAAACAACAATATCTGGCCCGTTATATTTAACTCTTGACATGTTTTGATGGGAATGTCCACCATTATTCCTTGTGTTGATATTTGTGTATGTATTCAATAACGGGAGGAATCTCTATATTGATTCCAGGACAGTCTTTTTCCATATGTCTGTCTGTCAGCCAGTCTGTCAGCCAGTCTGTCTGTCTGTCTGTCTGTCTGTCTGTCTGTCTGTCTGTATGTATGTATGTATGTATGTGCGTAAAAAAATATGTACGTATAACTATTGTCTACATTAATAAGAAGTAAAGCCAAAAAACATGCTACATCAACAGCATTAAATAGTAACATCCTCATCAACAACAACAACAACAAAAAAACCCAACAAAAACACTACTGACAATAGTAGTAACATAGCAACAGCGACAACAACAACAACAACAACCAAGACAATAACGATAACAACAACGACGACAATAATGAAGACAGCAAAAGCAGCAATAACACTGATAATCACACCACCACCACCACCACCACCACCACCACCACCACCACCACCATCATCATCATCATCATCATCATCATCATCACCACCACCACCACCACCACCATCACCACCACCACCACCATCACCACCACCACCACCACCACCACCACCACCAAAACAAAACAACAACAACAATGTCACTGACAACAAAATCAACATCAACATAATTGTCATTCCAATAACGATAACTGCCAAATGGATAAATTAATATTAGAGGACAAATAAAACGTCTTGAGGTAAAAATCGATAAAATACCATTTGTTTTTGGTGCCACTGTCAGTTTGCCTGTCTGTCTGTCTGTCTGTCTGTCTGTCTGTCTGTCTGTCTGTCTGTCTGTCTGTCTGTTTCTCGGCCACTCTGTCTTTCTCTTTCTCTCTTCCCTCTCTCTCTCCTCTCTCTCTCTATGTATGTATAGCCTTATGCATATATATATATATGGTTGCATGTCTGTCTGTCAGTCTGTCTTTCTGACTGGCTTTCTCTCTCTCTCCCCCTTTCCCCCTCTCTCTCCCCCTTTCTCCCCCCTCTCTCCCCCCTCCCCCTCTCCCCCCTTTCTCCCCCCTCTCTCTCCCCCTGTCTCTCTATATAAGTATGACTGAATGCATATATATATATATATATATATATATATATATATATATATATATATATATATATGTATGTATGTATGTATATATATATGTCCCTTTGTCTGTATGTCTACCTGTCTTTCTGTCAGTTTGTATGTTCCTTTGTGATTCCGTGTTAGTCTGTCTTTCTGCCTGCCATTATGTATGTATGTATGCATGTATGTATGTATGTATGTATGTATGTATGTATGTATGTATAGTGAGTTCAAACGAGAAAAACGACAAAAAAAAAATGTGTGTATGTGTGTGTGTGTGTGTGTGTGTGTGTGTGTGTGTGAAGGTGCATGGCTCATTGGTTAGAGCGTCGCGGTTACGATCGTGAGGTTGTGAGTTCGAATCTCGGACCGGGCTGCATGTTGTGTTCTTGAGCAAGACACTTTATTTCACGTTGCTCCAGTTCACTCAGCTGTTGAAATGAGTTGCGACGTCACTGGTGCCCTGATATATCGATCTTTGCCTTTCCATTGGATAACATCAGTGACGTGGAGAGGGGAGGCCGGTATGCATGGGCGACTGCTGGTCTTCCATAAACAACCTTGCCCGGACTTGTGCCTGGGAGGGTAACTTTCTAGGTGCAATCCCATAGTCAGTCATGACCGAAGGGTGTCTCAGCATATATATATATATATATATATATATATATATATATATATATATATATATATATATATATATATATATATACATATATATGCATATACTCATATATTGTTTGTATCACGACAGAACGCACGCGTTACCTTTATACAGTAAGTTTTAACTATTTTTCTAACGCGACTCTCTCTATTTCTATCTCCCCCTCTCATTTTTCTCTCTACTATTCTTCGCCTCTACCTGTCACTACTTCTCTCTCTCTCTCTATCTCTTGTTACTCGTCCTTCGCCTCTCACCGTTACTACTACTCTCTCTCTCTCTCCCTCTCTCTCTCTACCTCTCGTTGCTCACTTTTATTCTACTTCCTCCCCTCCTTTTCCCTCTGCTACTCGTTCTCTTCACATAGCCTTGGTTACGTGTGTCCGGCTGCTATTACTTTTCGTTCTTGGACTCCCCA
>NC_142931.1:102829255-102844255 GCF_046866305.1 Octopus bimaculoides | reverse complement strand
ATCAGCAAATATGGTGAAGCAAATATTTGCTGATCCCTTAATTATATTTATATATATATATATATATATTCATACATATAATTGTGTGTTTGCGTGTGTGTGCGTGTGAGTGATCTATCAGTGTCTCTCTCTTTTTCTCTCTCCACACACACACACACACACACTTGTACATACATTCAAGCATATATGCAACAGATATTCACATGACCAGTGACGCTGCCACAGTTCTAGACACATGTCATCTGCCGACGACAAACTACTAATATATTGTATGATTTTAACATCCTCTAAACATACATGTAGCTGCAACTTCAGGAAATATCTCACCTTCCATCATCTTGAATTTTACTTTCGCTCGAGGTGTCAGGATTCATGGCTGAATATATTCGCTTAACTAATATAGTCGATTCAATCTGGTTAACCGTTCTTACTCAAAATTTATTCACATTTTCCAGTATTAGTAGAAAGTAACAATCATTGCTCATACCAAGAATACAGTCTTCTATTTCACTGCCTCTAACCTTGAACGACACGCACTTAAAGCGTGTAAAACCACTGTAGATACTTACTTTAACAGAATATAATGATTTTTAGAAATTCATTCTAAAGACACATCTTTTATCCTCAGAACCAGAAAGCCCTTCAGCTTTTTACACTCTACGAAGCACATTCATATCTACAATGGAGTACTGTTATTATATCCGGGGTGGTGTGTCTGCGCATGTCCATGCAAACACCCTAGAGTGCAACCAAAAGAAAAGCATCATATGTGTCTGACTGGCAGCTTTCTCACTGATGATCAACATGCTAAAAACTTCTTGCTCTAAATACTTTGTATGCGATCTCTCTCCCTCCTATACAGATTGGCAAAAGCTCACCGAGCATCTCTCTCTATATAAAATTCTTTGCCTGTCTGTCTGTTTATCTGTCTGATCCCTATGCATTCTCAAACGGCTCCACCAAATCAAATATAGTTTTACAAGGTGATAGTATTACACCCCGCGAGTCTCAACATGTACACACACACACGCACACACACACATGCACATACACACACGCACGCTCACACGCACACGAATGCACACATACCTAACACTCACAACTCCACGCATCACGTATACACATCCGCATTCGCACACACGAACACACATACATACGCACATACGCACACACGTACACACGCACATACAAGCACACACACGCACACACATACAGAGTAAAGTAAAATTACTCCACAGACACAACCTCACGCGTACACACACATACACACACGCACACTGCAAATGAAACAAACACACACTACACATATATATATACGCACACACATACTTCAAACTGCCAGTACCTTTCTACTGACCATTCTCCTACGCACATGTGTAGGTAGACACACAGCAGGCAGCCACTCCTACCAAAATTCTTACTATAAGTTCTTCCTATGACCTTAAACGATACTAAGTCCAACCACACATATACATAAACAGCCACAACCACACACGCACACACACACACACACACAGACCTGTGCGCACGCACATACCCACACACACACACACACATACCTCCTTCTCTTGCACTCTCCTGTCTTTGAAAAGAACTTTTTCTTCACCCTTTCTCTTCCGGTCATTTCAATATGTGACCGCGTGTGTATCGTTGGCAATTTCCTTTCCTCGTCTTCCCTTTGACCTTTTTCTATAATTCTGATGAAGTGTTCCGCTCGAAACGTGAAATCCTCTTTCTTTTCTTTCCTTTCCTGAGCGTCCAATAACGCTGTACTTATTCCACGTCCTCGCATTGTTGTTTTTTCTTGCTTGTTCATGATTGGATTGACTATATATATGTATTCCACATATATATTTATAGAAGCAAAAGATATCTTTTTTGAGCCTTGTGGCCATAATTTAATGGATATGAAAGATTTCTCAATAATTTCAACAACTCAATTGAACTGTAATATTGATAATACTCTAGAAATAGAGGTTGAATATTCATGCCATAATTTTATTCCCTTCATTTAAATATTTTGGGCCTGTATTTAAAAAATAGTTAGTTGCTTCTGGGAGAGTTTCCTGTCTAGCCCACTGTGCTGCAAAACTTGAAATACTATAAATGTAGTTGTGTCTAATACTTATAGTATTGAACAAATATGATAATGTGATCTGTGAGGGCAGCATATATATTTTAAAGTCAGACTAAGCTGTATTTATCGACTAATTGCATTTTTAATCAACATTGCCCCAGAGAAATTAATTTTAATATAAATACAATTTACATCAAATAAAGAATATGAAATAAAAACAAATATCTTTGGAACGTAATTGATATTTTGTATATTTAAAAATCTTGTTTCTCTTCCCACTATCTATCTATCTATCTATCTATTTATCTATCTATCTATCTATCTATCTATCTATCTATCTATCTATCTATCTGTCTGTCTGTCTATCTATCTATCTATCTGTCTGTCTGTCTGTCTGTTTCACATTTTCTATCTCCTTTCGAATACCTGTTATTTCCTGCAACCATTTGGTAATTAACTTCGTGGTAGTTTTCAATGATGTAAGGAAATTTTTGTGCATCCCTAAGCTATTCAGTGATATGAAGCTGATTGCAAAATAAATTACATTGTTGT
Source organism: Octopus bimaculoides (assembly GCF_046866305.1). Lineage (NCBI taxonomy): Eukaryota > Metazoa > Mollusca > Cephalopoda > Octopoda > Octopodidae > Octopus > Octopus bimaculoides. The sequence continues at coordinate 102,841,626 of NC_142931.1, read as the reverse complement.
TCTACTATAAAAGTTAGAAAAAAATAAACGACAGTTTTGCAAATATGCGTGTAATTTTGTTTTGAATGTCTCTCTATAAGACTATATTCTTGCTTATTTAGCTTTAATAATTATATCTAACTCTGGAAGAGTCATGCATTTTAAAAAGTAAATGAGCTATTCGATTTAATTGACTCCAATACGTTGCTGGAGTATATTTTAACGACCCTGGAGGAATGAAAAAGTAAAGGGGGTTTCGGTGTTATTTGAACAAAAACGTAATATAATGGAATTTATTAGAGGAAGGTATTTTTTCCTAGCTTTCAGTCCATTTTGTTATTCAACTCACTTAACGAAAGTACACACACATACTCACATATTCACACACACATAGAGTCGCACACACACTCATGTAAACACACATATATACATACTATACATGCATACATGTGTGTATCTTTCTATCCATCTTTCCACATACATACATACATATACAAATCAACCGCCCAGCGTAGCGGATGAATAATCTCACGTTCGACACTAGCATTTTTACGACCATTTCTACGCCCTCTAGCTAATGCAATTCTGGATCAAATTAAATGCAGTTAAAGTTCGTTACAAAAGACCAATGCTCTGTTACATTTAGAGAAATTATAATAGAAAATTGGTTGGGTAAAAATCTTGTGATAAAGTATCATAGATACAACTTTTAAGTACTATAGTTTCCTTTCCTACTTAATTATTTTTGTCGATATTTTTGTCGTAGAAAATTTAGTGCCCAATTGTGAATGAAAGTTAAAGCTTGAAGTCATCATATCTCATGTTATCTTAGCAGGAAAAAAAGCGTCGAGCTGGTAGTATCGTTAGCACGCCGGGAGAAATGCTGTGTGGTATTTCATCAGCCGCTACGTTCTGAGTTCAAATTCTGCCGAGGTCGACTTTGCCTTTCATCCTTTTGGGGGTCGATAAAATAACTACCAGTTACACACTGGGTCGATATAATCGACTTATTCCCTTCCCCCAAATTTGAGGCATTGTGCTTCCAGTTGAAAGGTTATCTTAGCAAGAAATTATTACAGTTAAGCGTCCTTAAAAGATCTAAATGAGAGGAATCAAATACTGAAAATTACGTCAAAATTGGTACTATGGAAAAATATTTATAAAGGGGTCAAATTTTGGGGTGATCACTAACGAATTTTGCGACATTGAAAGCTTTATAAATCTAACTTAAGAATAAAGTACAACGCAAATGGCTAGCGTTGTACCGGTTTAAAATTTTGACTAGTTTCTGTCCCTTTCCAGTTTCGGTTTAGTTCCACCTGGATTTGAATATGGTGTTAAGAACCAATAGAAAATAGACGCGTTGTCTTTTCCCCCAGCAACAACGTAAAATAGTCCATATTTAACATCCTTGAACTAGTCTATGTGCAGTCGATATATAGTTATCAGAAGTCCTTATTAAAATGTATGTATAAAGTTACTTTTTTTGTTTTGTCTTTTCCTCGAGATTTGACACTTGCCTACAAGTATTTTCCAGTGAGTGAGTCTTGTTCTCACTACAGTAGAATGGAATGATTCTCCTAGTACCAACTACAGCTAAAATATTGAGCAGAATTATTTTGTTCTATAATAACTTATTCGATTTCATCTGTCTCCTATCTGCAAGGTTACAAAATACAGTGTGTTTTTCTGGAGGGCAGCGTTGGACATGATAAAAGTTTTCCAATTTTTAACTGTTTTGAAACTAAGTATCTACTATAATAATACTCTTGTGTTTTTATCCGTCACAACATATGAATGAGAAACGAAGGGATGATAGATGAATAAGGAAGGAAGGGGTGATAGATGAATAGGGAAGGAAGGGGTGATGATAAACTGGTTGTGAGATGATTGAAATTCTACAGTGAAGAAACAAATCAAACAACGTTTCAACTCTGTGTGAATATATGTGTGTAAGTAAAAAGGAGGTATGTGAATGTTTGTGTGTGTGTGTGTGTGTGTGTGTGTGTGTATGTGTGTGTGTGTGTGCGTGTGCGTGTGCGTGTGCGTGTGTGTGTGTGTGTGTGTACAATAGAAGTGGGATGGTGAACATTCAACGCTGAAAAGAAAACTCAAACAGCGTTTCAACTCTGTGTGAGTATACGTGTGTATGTGTGTGCAAGGGAAGTGTGTGAATGTTTGAATGTGTGAACCAGCGTTCTCTCTGTAACAAACGATAATCAATGTCACATCTCAAAATACAACCACTAGATAACATTGAAAAGTGTATTAATTTGAATTACCATCCATATTCTATCTTTTGTCCTTATTTATATATAAAATACTACAATTAGCCGTCATTTTTGACGGCACGGGGCCAGCTAGTGTTTAATAAAGGATTTGTAGAGTGGAACTTAAGCGCAAAATCTCAGCCTTACAGGTGCAAAAAATAGGGGAAAATTTCGAAGCAAAAGATATCATTTTTGATTTCACTTTAATAAAAATGCCAAGATTCTTTGACAATAACATTGTTCTATGATTTAAAGCATAAATATGTCAATTTAAGCTCATTAATTAGGACATTTCACTTGTCATTTTCAAAACATGAATTATTTTGTAATTGTTTGTTCAAGAATTATTTTCTATGTTTATTTTCTTTCCAAATTGTGAAAATTAATCAATATTAATAATTGATAATTAAAATAATAAATTCAGCTGCTTAGCACCGAATTTAGAACTCTGAATTCTATTAGGATAAATTAATGAAATATATTATAATTTGGTAAATTAATGGAATTGGACATTAAAAAATTTTCATTGTCAAATTTACTATATGAGAAAGTTTATATATAAACGATTAGAAAAAAATTATTATTTACATTTGAATATCAATAGAACAAAAAACTTCAAAATGCTTTTTAAAAATATTGAAAATTGAAAAAAAGAAATGTTGGTTTTAGTAAATTTGTTATTCAAAAAGTTATTGTTATTCTTTTGCTCAATTTTCTATCACTTTCTTCCTGCGTAATGGTGACGCCAAGCGATATCACAATGTTCTACATCACGACATCTAAGGCATTACCAGACTGGTTTATCTGATGCTTGTTTTGTCGTATTGACGAGATGCACATCTAGATCCTGATCTATGAGGAGACTCGTGGTGTGCTCAAGGTATGTATTCTTTTCTACTCTAGGTACAAGGCCTGAAATTTTTTGGAGAGGTGACCAGTCGATTAGGTCAACCTCAGTACGCAACTGGTACTTAATTGATCGACTCCGAAAGGATGAAAGGCAAAGTCGACCTCGGTGGAATTTGAACTCAGAATGTAAAGATAGAAATACCGGTAAGCATTTCGCCCGGCGTGCTAACGTTTCTTATTTCTTTATTGCTCACAAGAGGCTAAACATAGAGGGGACAAACAAGAACCGACAAACGGATTAAGTCGATTATATTGACCCCAGTACGTAACTGGTACTTATTTAATCGACCCCGAAATGATGAAAGGCAAAGTCGATCTCGGCGGAATTTGAATTCAGAACGTAACGGCAGACGAAATACCGCCAAGCATTTCGCCCGGCGTGCTAACGTTTCTGCCAGCTCGCCGCCTTGCTCAAAGTATGTATCGAAAATGTGAACGTGACCACACACTTTGGCCTCACACTGGTTCACTCATATTTGTTACGTTCTGATAGGTGTTGCTCATTTCATCTACTGATACTTTATTGACGTTTTTCTCAGTGGCTCGGATTTCTCATTGGCATTTTTGTATAATTTACGCGAATGAATTTACCTAGTTTCAGGTGGACCCGAGCTTTGTGAATGAATTTGGGTAAACTCGTCAGGCACCTGTACTTTATGGGCCTTGTAATACTTGTATCGCACTGATCCTGTATGAAAATTATGCTAGGAGTATTTGTGTCTGTAGAATACTCAGCCACTTCACACGCTAATTTGAATGAACCGGTAGTTTACTTGATCGAACAACTAAACTCTTACATGTCAAAATCGATATGAGACTCCATCATGTTTAATATCGTCTTTCTCTCTAAGATACACCAAGAGGAGGAAGCGAATTTTGAATTGTAAGCCAAACGAAACTAGTCAAATATAAAATAGTACTGACTCTGTATACAAATATGAAATGTACCACCGCGCGGTATTAATTTGCGACTAGGCGGTCGGACAATTTGTGAGATAAGATCTTTGGTCATGAATATTTTCATATCGCTGGTGGAAGGGTAGGATCATCAACCCGACCCCTTGTTGGTTGTTTTACACTTAACCGATTTGATCGATTGGACAAATTAGTTTTTTTCATATTTCTCTTTTACTTCGTACTGGGACAGTTCTTGACTGCTCCTCTTTGTTGCCCTCGTTGTACGACATACCTGTGTGGTTTGAAGGAGGAGGGGTATGTCTTGTAGTATTGTTTTGAATGTGGGAGACTGTTGCTGTTGGTGATGTTCCTGTTGTTAAGATTGTTTTGTTCCCGTTGTTACTCCTGCCATAGTTACTGTTGCTTTTTATTCGTGCAGTTTCTACTTCTGATTATACTGTGGTAGTTGTTATTGCTGCTACTGTTGTTGTTTTTCCTACTGTTATGGTTGCACGCTATTGTTGAAATTGTAGTTGTATTTGTAGTGTTTGAAGCAGCGGGGTTTCCTATTCTCATCTTTTGTTGTGGACATAAGGCTCTCAGGTTGTTGGTGTCACCACATATATAATCCTTAGGTTTTCTTTATTCCACCATGACATAAAGTTCTACCGCATTTCGTTGCCGAATTAGATCCTGAATCTTTTCCAGGTATTCTGGTTTCTCAAGTAATAGGATCTCCAGTCCTGTACCAGACTGATTCTCCTGTCTATGTTTTTTAAAGTATTCGAGATGTTTTGGCTCTAGTAGCCCAACAGATATCTTCTCCCTCATTCTCAGTCTTCTTAAATAAGTGAGAATGAAAACAAATTCCTCACCCTTACAGAAGACAAAAAATGCTTCGCTACTAGAGCCTCTTTGAGAAATTGCAATTCGAGGGCACCAAAATTGGTCCGCTCATATTTCTCATAATTACTTCTCCACTAGAGCGTGCGAGACTGTTTCGGGGTTTGATCGATACACATCAACACACCTGTAGACGGTTGTTCGTCTGTAAGCCTTTTCCTGAAGCTGTGGAAGTTCTTCTAATGTATCTCTACATTAACAAATTTTTACGAGCTATTCAGCAATTTTAGGGTCACCTGACATCGAAACCTGGATGATGTTTGTAGATTCTCTCGAAAGAATTAAGCATTTGTGGTACTGGTGCTTCTACTACTTTGAGCCATCACATTGATAGTAGACAGTATGACTGTCTTATTTGATATAAAAGTATCTGTCAAAACTTTCTTAAAGTTGAGCAAGTGCAAAGATCTTAAAATAGAAATTGGTTGTAAGTGTCCTAAGAATAATAGCAAAACGGGATGATTATTATCCATCTCAAATCTCAGGGAATCAAAAAATGGAACAAATTCAGAAAGTGGTACTCATGGTGACTGCTCAGATCCTACGAAAAATACTGTCTTTATAACTCAAAAACAATCTTTTTTCACAAAAGCACATTTTCTCAAATTATACTCCTTACGAACTCAAGGTACACAATTAAAGCATAAATCTCTCTCACCGAACTACATTCTTCCCACAAAACATGGTAGCCATCCTAGCCATAATGCCCTCTTGTCTCTTGAAGGCTCTGGGTGAGACTTGGACTTAGTTCGTACAAATGCAAAGCAAAATCCAAACATAACAACAACAACAACAACAACAATAATGATAAGGAACCCATAAAAAGCTGGCTGAGAAATTTAATGAAATACTAGCAGAGCCAAAGACAATGCCTGAATGGCTTACAGAATGGAAAACTATCCTAATTCCCAAATCCACTGAAACGGCAGACCCACAAAATTACAGACTGATAACTTGTCTCCCTACAATTTACTAAGCCCTTACTGCAATAATATCGCAAAGAATGGGCAAACATCTGGAAGAAAATAACCTGTTTCTAGAAGAGCAGAAGGGATGATGCAACGACTCATACGGCTGTAAAGTTCAGCTACTGATCAATAAAGCCAAAACTGAAGACAGCCGCAGAAAGAAGGGTGTAAGTATGGCCTGGGTCGATTACCGAAAGGCTTTTGATAGCATTCCCCACACATAGATCCTAGAAACACTAGCTACAAATAAAGTAGTACCAATAATCATAAAATATATGAAACATTCCATGAATAATTGGCACACAGTGCTACAGCTTCAGACAAAAGAGGGACTCATAAAAATCAAAGCCATCGCCATTAGAAAAGGAATATTCCAGGGAAACATGCTCTCTCCACTCCTTTTCTGTTTGGCACTGACGCCTTTATCTGACATTCTAAACAGACCTGAATATGGATACAACTGTTACGGCAAAACGATCAGCCATCTCTTGTATATAGATGACCTAAAACTGTACGCTACAAATGGTAAAATGCTGGAAACATTACTACAGACAGTAAGGAGTAAGACGCGGAGGAGAAGAAGAAGGAGAAGAGGAGGAGCAGGAAGAAGAAAAGGAAGAAGAGGAAGAAAGAGAAGAAAAGACATTATCTATTAATCTCTGTGCACTATAGCCTCGGCGCATGTCTGCGCATCAACCACGGCATGCCCAGGTCACTACTCAGCGAGTGTTGACAGCAGATAGACCACCTGACCATCGGGACGCGTCCCTTCCACAAGAAGCGGAAGAGTATACGCAGGACAAGGCACAACGGACAAGCGATAGTAGATGACGGTCGTGCTATACTACTACTATTACTGCTGCTGCTGCTGCTGCTGCTACTACTACTACTACTACTACTACTACTAATAATAATAATAATAATAATAATATTGAGAAGAAGGAGAAAAGTAAGGGGAAAAGTAAAGGTGAAGAAGAAGAAGAAGAAGAAATAAAGATATTGTCTATTGATCTCTGTGCACCGAAATAACAGCACAGCTGCAGCAACAACAGTTTGTGGTTGTTGTTGCTGTTGCATTGCTTGTTAGTGTGGTCTGGTGCAGTGAACAGCTGATAGCAACGGGGTTAGGTTACTGCTGCTTATACTACCATTCTAACTGTTATTTATGTTGCTGCTGCTCTCACTACTATTACTGCCGCTGCTACTACTGTCACTACTGTTACTACTACTGCTACTATCTCTGCAACTACAGCTGCTAGTTGCTGCTGTTACATCTCCAACAACAACGTCAGTAACTACTACTACTACTACTACTACTACTACTACTACTACTACTACTACCGCCACCACCACCACCACCACCACCACCACCACCACCACCACCACCACCACTACTACTACTACTACTACTACTACTACTACTACTACTACTACTACTACTACTACTACTACTGTTGCTGCTGCTACGTCTGCTGCCGCTGCTATCTTTATTACCACTACCACTACCACCGTCATCACCACCACCACCACCACCACCACCCATCAACACTATTACTACTAATATCTTTACTCCACCATAACCCTTACAGCTATTATAACTTCCCACCATAACCGCCTCTGCTCCCCCATCGTTACCGCCGCCATCAACCCCACACCCACTAGTGTCTTCTGATCTAACATCTCTAATAACTGTTCCACAAACATCTTCCAGCTTCCTCAGACACCACCACCACCACTCACTAAATCTTGTGGTAGTTGTTCATAAGCTCTAGGCCAACTCAGCTCAAAAGCGTTCCAGCACCGACTCCATTGCCTTTTCATACCGGATACTGCGTGTCTACTAGAATCCATGGTTCAGTCTTAATATCATACAGCATGAACGGATTTGTCTTTTACCCTTTTATCGCTTACTTGTTTCTGAGACATTGTACTGCGGCCATGCTGAGATTTTAGTATATACACGATGTGGTGCTGAAAAGTTTCTGGCTTTAAGGATATCATGAAAGGCCTGATTGGAGGCCCAGCCTCCCGAATTCTTTTGCAGGGCTTAGAAAAACTGAAGGACTTGCTGCGATAAGTGTGTGAATCTGAGAGGGCAATATGTTGAATAAAATCATAATTAACTGACCCTCCTGTATTTTCTTTTATTCAAAACCAGGAACTTTTCAGCGCCCCTCGTATATATATATATATATATATATATATATATATATATATATATATATATATGTATGTATATATATATATATATATAGCAATAAGAAAATGGAGGGGAATTTGTGGTACTCATCAACTTGCAGACACTGTACCATGTCAATTTACCTGTTTATTTTTCAACCAAGAGGACAATAAAAACAATATACAAACACATATGACACACTATGTCATATCAGCAATTCAAAATTCAAAAGGACATCTAGTGACCGAAGAAGGGACAAGGTCTTACAGCTGTTTCGGCCTAGAGGTGACATGCCTCATTTTATCTATATAACTCCAGTAAGCTGGAGTAATTGGTAGATGAAATGGATGAAATGGATGAAATAGAGATACATGTATGATTCTCTAGACCTCTTCAGAGATTTACAAAGTTCATGAAGCTAATTTACAATATCCAAATATAAACATAAAAAGGCACATAAAAAAAACCATATAAAAAACCCCATAAAAACTCACATATATATGCATATGCATGCATACTTTAACATATATAGGTATACATAAATACATGAATACTTATATGTATATTTAGATGTACATACATCACAGAGGTCTTCTTACAGTTTCCGCCTACCAAGTTTGCTCACAAGGATTTGGTCAGTCCGAAGCTATAATAGAAAAGATACTTGCTCAAGATTCCACACAGTGAGACTGAACCCGGAACTGTGTGGTTGGAAGCAAACTTCTTTCCTGATAGCCACGCCTGCACCTATAGTGGTATTTGACTGCTATTTCAAGCAGATTGAGGGGTTACATTGAGGTTCCTATGTTGCTTCATTTTTCAGTGAAGGTTCTAATCAAAAGGAAAAAGTCGACTCACCCCATAAACTGGAAGTGCAGTATTTAATTACTTGAACTATTCCAAGCAGAATCAAGGAATTTTTGTTTTTCGTGGGAGCTTCAAGAATTCGCAATTTTAGCGCCGCACTTCATTCTTGTCTGAACTTTGATATGCTGACAGCATCCACATGCAACCGAGGCACCTCACACCAATAAATAAAAACTCGAAAATATCTTTCAAGGAGGATATTTTCAGCCAAACTCTTTCAACATCATACGTAGAAAATAAGTACTCACTATGGTGTAAGCATCAGTTGGTAAATGGTTGGAACATCTTTCATCAAAGGTAAACTGGAGCTAAACAATAAGGGCAAGACAACGCAGGAACTTCTTTATGGCTGCTTGAAATTGCTGGAAACAGTAGCCAAATTCTTCCCCAAATCTCATCCCAGCATTTTTCTAAAAGAGGACACATTAGATAATGTAATCTTTAAGAGGCCAAAACGAAAAGGTATACTTTTGACTGGAATGGCAGCGATCATAGGTCTGCTGGATCAAAGTAAACCTAACGTTAAGCAACAACAACCGCAGCAGCAGCAACAACAACAACAACAGCAGCAGCAAAAGTAGTAGTAGCAGCAGCAGCAGCAGCAGCAGCAATAGCAACAGCAACAACGTTGGTCCGCTAGATGGTCTATTTGATTTTCATTGAAAGTCAATTGGTTGTTCTCGTTTAAAAATGTTGTATTTGTTGTTTTTAATTATCTCCGGATCAGTAATCCCATATTCGGAAGGGCTCCAGCCACGGCCATTCCATCTTTTCAGGAATGGCCGAAGAGTCAGTGTGCAGTCGGACAGTGTGAGGAGTGGACGTGTGTGAACGACAACAGAAGAAAACGACCACGTGGGTTGTGTGAGGACGTTCCCCCCGAATCGACAGGTAAGAAAGTCTCAATTCTCCTTTTTCTATTTCCCCCTTCGTACTGCATGCTATTTTGGTTTATTGCTTAGCGTCGAAGAAAAAAAAAAACAAACAAAAAAATCTACTATCCACGGTCAAACATGGCGTCAAAGATTAGACTCGGCAACGACATGTTGAGACCATTCTCTGGCCAAGGCGACGTGGTGGCCTGGATAAAGAAAATGGAGCTGGTAGCGAAATTGCAGGGGATACAAGATGTATCCTGCCTCCTTCCGTTGTATCTAGAAGGTAATGCACTGCACCTGTATCTAGAGATGTCGGAAGACGATCAGCAAAAGATCGAAAAGATCGAGGAACGGCTGAAAGTTGCTTACACGGAGGGAGCCTTTAAGGCGTGTAGTAAGCTCGGAAGCATGAAATGAACAGGAGAACAGGTCGACGACTATGCGAGCAAGATTAGGAGATTGGTAGCTTTAGCAGGGGTTTCCGGCGAGGCAATGGAGAGAAATGTGAGGTTGGCCTTTGTGATCGGATTTCCCGATCACATCTCAATAAGTTTGCGGCAGCTACCGGGTATCTGCACCGTGCCGGTGAGCGAGTTGATAGAACGAACTCGTGTCATGATGCAGAACGACACACGTGATGCAGTTTATACGATGAAGGAGACGAGAACGACAAAGAGGGGAATGGAAGCTAACGGGAAGAAGAATGAAGCAAGAGAAGCTGGGCGAACGACGAAGGGACCATGTTTCAGGTGTCGAGGGGACCTCATATGGTCAGAAACTGCACAGAACCGAAACCGGAAGTGGTGTGCTAGAGGTGTGACCAGCTTGGACGCATCGCTAACCAATGCAAACAGGGAAACGGATGAAGGGGAGCTACTGCGCCGGTAGCTACCCCGTCAACCGATTAGAGGCGCACTCACGGTGACTGCCAATAATAAACGTTCAGGTGGGGTCGAGAGATGCTCGGGCTCTTGTGAATATTGGTTACACTACAACCCTGGTGACTGCAAAAATGGTGACTAGCTGGGGCGGTAACCCAAATCTGAGCGCAGTGGATGGCAGGAAGGTTAGGTGCAGAGGCGAGAGCGGAATACAGATGATAGTGCAAGGGTCGACAGTGAAGGTTCAGGCGATTGTTGTCGACGAACTGGTGGACAGCATTGACGTAGTGGTGGGAATGGACGTAATTGTCCCGCTGGCTGGCGTGACGGTAGACAAGGAGGGAGTGGAATTCGGCAACCGATGTGCTGTGTGCTATGAGTATGGAGAGGCGGAAGAAGGCTGCGAGAGCGACATAACGCGTGTAGAAAGAGGGGACGATGTGACATTGAAGATGAGGACTTCCGGGTCAAATTCGATGGCACACGATGAACGGTGGAGTAGGAAAGGAGAACCCCCGGTGTTGTGAAACAGGGTGAGCTGTTACGAACACACCCTCGAAGGATGAGCAGAGAATGAATTCGAGAGGCAGGTGGATCGATGGATAGAGAAGGGTATTTTGAGGCCATGGAAGGAGAAGAGAAAAATGGTGTGTTGCCCTTAATGGCTGTAGTCCAGCTTACGAAGAACAAGGTTCGACCAGTGCTCGATTTCCGTGAACTGAATGAGCACGTGTCATGCCGTATGGGTGGTGAGGCAGCAGACGTCTGCGGGGAAACTTTGCGGGTTTGGAGGTGCATGAGGGGAGCGACTACAATTGCCGACCTCAAGTCGGCCTATTTGCAGCTTCATGTGTACAAGAAACTGTGGAAGTACCTGCTGGTGAGGTACAAGGGTAGAACTTACTGCTTGACTCGGTTGGGGTTTGGCTTGAGTTCGGCACCGAAAGTTATGGCAAAGGTCCTGAAGACGGTCTTGGGGAAGGTAGACGAGGTGGAGCAGGCGACTAATTCATATATTGATGACATCCTTGTAGATGAGAGCGTAGTGACGGCAGAGGAAATCGTACACCACCTGAAGAAGGTTGGGCTGAAGATTGGGCTATAAAAAGAGGCGCTGCGTTGGGGCTCAAGATTAAAAGAGATAAGATGGGCAGGCTTGTCTTTCGCTGCGGAAATGAGATTCCGGACCTGAGCAAAGATATGAGTAGGTGAGAACTCTTTTCGGTGTGTGGAAAGCTGATGGGACACTACCCAATTGCAGCATGGTTCCGGACAGCATGCAGTTTCATCAAGAGGCGAGCCGAAGGAGTAAAGTGGGGCGACAAAATGGAGGAGAAGACAACTGCCATGATGCAAGACGTTTTGGAGAGAGTGAGAGCGGAGGATCCAGTGAGGGATAGCTGGAATGTGCCTGCAACAAAAACGGGGGTTGCTTGGTGTGATGCAAGTAGCATCGCAATAGGAGTCATCCTGGAAGTGGTGGGGGTGTAGAGGTGGAAGATGTAGCGTGGCTCAGAAAAAAGGATGATTGCAGTCACATCAACGTGGCTGAACTGGATGCCGTACTAAAGGGTGTGAACTTGGCGCTGAGATGTGGGCTGCACATATCGGAAATTCGAACTGGTATCAATGATCAGCAA
>NC_142931.1:102804255-102821755 GCF_046866305.1 Octopus bimaculoides | reverse complement strand
TAGACATTCAAATATCGGCACTATCTTTCCCAATCTTGTTACATTTCACATGAAATTCTTGGTTCTTCAAAGTCGTCTTGTATAAGTCGACTTGATTTTTGGTGGGGATGAAAACTTGGATACCGAAAAATGTGGTAAATGCTTTCTGGATTTCGTCATGGTTTCTTTTACATTTTAAGTTCAAATCCTTTTGAGGTTAACTTTGCTTTTTATCCTCTCAGAATCAATAAATAAAGCAGCAGGCCATTAATGGGGTGAATTTAATCAATTGTTTCTCTCCTCATAAATTTCTTCGTGCATATGTAAAAGAATGTGATTATTGTCAAGCAAAATGTTTTGTTGCATGGGCTCCAGTTCTTTCATTCTAAGTTCATTTTCCTTCGAAGTCAACTTTGACTTGACACCCAACTTAAATTTGCTGATTATGTGCTTAAATTAGAAACAATTGCTGCTGGTTCAGATCCTGCCAAGGTCATTCTAGAATGATGAAAGGCAAATGCTGCCGAGGTCAACTTTGCTTTCAGCCTCTCGGGTCTATAAAATAAAATACTAATCAAGTACTGGTATCGACTTAATACCTCCCCTCAAAACTGCTGGCCTGGTGCCTAAATCACCCTCCTCTTCATTATTATTATTAATGAATGAGAGAGCGGTGCATCAAAGTGACACTGGGGTAAAATATACGAAGCCCAGGATATTCATTATGACTACTCGTCTGATAAGGGTACACCAGGAACATGCATCACAACCATATATGCGTGACATGGTGATCTCATATTAAGATAAACAGCGTATGATCTTGTAGGTGGAGCCCAGTTAGAATTTTTTTCAGGTCGAGTAGCCCATCCCGTTCAAGTGGTCCTTGAATAGGGGTTGTTTGAGGTGTTGAACGAAACACCCATGTTTCCAAAAGTGAATTATTCAAACCTCAAAGAATTCCTCTCAACATATGGCTATGATGCTCCTCAACTCCTTCTGCTCATGATCAGAGATGCACATATCGTCAGCCACTAAGCGACATGCTCTAACTGGTTAAGGTTAAACAATTGACAAGCAAATGTGTGATATTGAGCTGAATATTTGCTGTAGCCATCTTTTATACCAAGACAAAACAATGTACATGGTAACACTTCCAGTCAGTTTAGATCAGAAGCCATGAGAACCAGTACCTCGTACTGCATCAGGGCATTATAATAATAATAATAATGATAATAATAATAATAATTGTTATTATTATTGTTCGGTAGTTTTATTTTTATAACGTGCTTTCACTTCACTACCGAGCGTAGTTCTGTGTGCCTTGGGTATATGCTGTGGTTTGCTGTGATGCTCTTATGGTTACTGTATTGAAAGTGTTTTGCGTAGGATGTGTGCAGTGCCCAGTAGTGCAATTTTCTGTATGTTATATATATTTGTAAGTCCTGGTGTTTTTGTTATCTATTTGTCTTAATATTTTTTTATTATACCTAAGGCACCTACTATGATAGGAAATGTTTCTGTTTTTAGATTCCACATTCGAGTTACCTCTATTTCCAGGTCTTTGTATTATGAAAGTTTATTATTATTATTATTATTATTATTATTATTATTATTATTATTATTATCTATAAAAGTCAGTTTCAGTCTTGCTTGCTTGTGATGTTACTCAGTGAAACTGGCGCATTATGGGAAAATACCATGAATTAAGTTTACCCTGAAATATTAATACGAATCGAATGAAACAAGTTTCTCGTAAATCGGTAAAGTAGTTTTCAAGATATTAGAGATTTTCAGGGTATGAATACCCAAAACGGTGCATGATGGGAAAATGTTCCGAAAATAATCTTCACACTGAAAGGGAAGAAACTCTTATCTCTCTATTAGACAGTGAGTTGACAGCGGGAAAAAAAAGATTCTTTTTTTACAATTTCTATTTTCGCTTTTGTTAAACACAATATTTTAATCATTTACAAATATTTTAAAGTGAATGTGATTTCAAAAGTGTAAGCTGTTTGTACAGTAAGTATGTAATTTTAGCTTTCTTTAAACAGACAATATTTTAATGTTTTTTAAAACTATTTTCAAGTGAATACCATTACAAATTTTTTTTTGGCATATTTAAAAAAATTTCTAAAGTGAAAATGACTTTAAAAATACGATAGATATTTCGTAAAAGACCCGTTCGTAACCTTAGTGTGAAATTGTTTTTTTAGAGTGCATTCAACGTATCTCCCCTGCAAAGATTTGGCTGCTACTTTTAGCACGCCATGCTACCACGTAACAGCTATTTGAGATAAAGGATCCGAAATACCTGGTAGCAGGGTGTGCAAGAAATAGCAGCCAATCTTTCCATCCCACGAAACAAAACTCTGTTGCTGGGAAACTCAGAGTTTCCCAGTGACCCAACGGGTCACGGGTAGTTTAGTTAGTATTCCTTCGCGACACAGTGTAGGTAAAAATGCACCGGTGTCTTTAGTCATCTGTCAAGTCACAACAAAGACCTCAGACAGATAATACTTTCTTTAAGATGTGCGCTGTGCCCAGTACGACTGCTTTTTGCAAGACATCAGTCTTGCATGGGGTTTCCAGTTGCCTTAAGAAGTTTTGAAGTTTCAATGGGATTGAGCCCAACGCTCCGGTCACCACTGGTATCACTTTTACATTAGCTTCTCGCATTCTTGCCATTTCCACTTTCAATTCGGAGTACTTGGTGATTTTTTCAACCACTTTACTCACAACATTCATGTCATTTGGTATGGCTACATCAATGATCTGACAGTATTTGTCTCTCTTATTCAGTATGACAATATCCGGCCGACGGTGTTCGATTACACGATTCGTCTGAAAATCATAGTACCAGAGTGTCATTACTTTTCCATCCTCCTGCCTAAATTTACTTGATACATGCTCAAACCAGTTCTCTGTTACTTCATATTGGTATTTACAGCATAAGAACCAATGAAGATACACACACACTTTATCGTGGCGGTGCTTGTATTCTTTTTGTGCAAGGCTCTCACATCCACTTACCAAGTAGGTTACATTTTCCGTACTCTTTCCACAGATTCTGCATTTCTGGGTGTCAGAAGTTCTATAGATGTTATATACTTCACTGAACTGGTAGCGAGAGCCTGGTCTTGTGCAGCAATGATCAGGCTTTCGGTGGTACGATTCAGATCACTTCACTCAAGCCGTGCCTACTATGCTGTATTATCCTTAACGTCCTGTGTATTCTTTTCAAACTGTCCATGCATTCTCATTTCAAGAAGGTCTTCTTTTCTCTCCTCCTCAGCTCTTTGGTTAAATTCTTCCTTGCCCATCATTTCATCTGCATTTACACCCATATCTTTCGCAGTATACTGCAGCAGATCTTCATCACTATTTATCAAAGACTTGGCAAACATTCTCCTTTCACTCCTTATACAATGGTCTATACTAATTCGTCCTCTGCCACCATTCCTTCTTTTCATATACAGTCTGTTTACGTTTGCTTTAGGGTGTAGCGCCCCACGCAGCATCAACTTTCTCGTCCTTCTACCCAGTGTTGATATTTCCTCCTTAGTCCAATTGAGGATGGCTGCACTATACCTGACCATCGCAACTGCCCAGATATTCATTTCAGTAATCAAATTTTTGGCATTCAGGCTGGATTTCAACACCATCTTCACCCTTTTTTGATACACCTCGCTGACCTCGACCTTCATTTCTCTGTGTAAAATGCTATCCAGCTCAAAAATCCCTAAATATCTATACCCACTACCGTTGGGTTCCCCCATGATCTCTCCTGATGGTAACCGCAATCCTCTGCAGGATGCTTTCTTCTCTCTTTTCATATTAAGTACTGAGCATTTGGTAATCCCAAATTCCATACCGATGTCCCTATCACACTTCTGGAATCTATCTGTTTTTTCAGGAATCTATCTGTTTTTTCAGGAATCTATCTGTTTTTTCAGATTTCCCAAACAATTTCAGGTCATCCATAAACAGAAGATGGTTCAAAGATGGGCCTTTCTTCCCACATCGGTAACCCGTCTTTCCTAAGTGTCATTGTCATGGGTATTAGTGAAATTACAAAAAGTAACGGAGAAAGCGAGTCACCTTGGTAGATTCCCCTTTTAATATTAACTTCTCCAAGGAATACATTACTTGAGTACAATTTGGTTTTCCACTCTTTTATGCTATGCATCAGAAAATTTGTGATGTTGTCAGCAACACCAAACATCTGCAGGCATTCAACGATCCAAGAATGAGGCATCATATTATATGCCTTCTTAAAGTCAATCCAAGCCATAGACATGTTTATATGATGTTTTTTACAATACCTCAAAACTGTTTAATCGATGACCAGGTGATCCGTGGTACCCTGAGAACTCTTCCTACATCCTTTTTGTTCCCTTGGTAGTATTTCTTCATGTTTCAGGAAAGTGTATGTCTTTGCCACACATATTCCAGTGAGTATCATCCAAATTATTATGTTTAGGCATGCTATGGGACGATAGCTTCCCACAATATTCCCCATTCTTCTATCTTTCATTATAAGTGTTGTCCTCCCGGTCACCATCCACGCGGGGACTGTACCTTTCTGGACACACTCATTCTATTGGGCTGCTAGTCTTTCATGCACCGCATGGCATCTCTTCAGCCAAAAGTCATGAATCCCATCTGGTCCGGGGGGCTTTCCAGTGAGGCAATTTACCGACTTGTTCTTTCACATCACCCATGCTTATAACAATATTCCTTTGTTTCTTTCCTCCTTGTAATTCTGTCTTGATAGTTCCTATCCACATTGCATCCCTTTTATGCACCACATTGTTTGCCCATAATCCGCTCCAGAATTCCTTGGCTTGATTTGCACCAGGAGCAACATTTTCCCCATTGTCTCCTTCTAACATTCGGAATAATTGCATCGGGTTATTTTTTTAACAATCTGTTCTCCTCGAACTGCTTACTTCTGTTCATAAATCTTCTGATCTTCTGGCTTTTTGCCATTATCCTCTGTTTTAACTGCTCTATTACTGCATCAAACCCGTTCTTCCGTACTTTATATTTCTTCTCTAATTTTTCTCGGTCGGTCTTTTTCCCATTTTCCAGTTTCCTCTTAACAATTGCTCAATTTTCCCTAGATCTTGCCTTGCCGCATTATGTCCCTTTCAGTGCGTCGTTTCCACCATGGTTTTTTTGCCCTTTATTATTACTATTATTATTATTATTACAATTAAACCTTGGGAGAGGCATTATGCCGGTAATAAACACACGCACTGGTTTAATTGTATTTCTTTCAACACACGTATCCACATCAAGAATCTTGCACACGAAATACACATACAAAATTATTATTATTATTATTATTATTATTGTTGTTGTTGTTGTTGTTGTTGCTGTTGTTGTTGTTGTTGTTGTTGTTCTTCTTCTTCTTCTTCTTCTTCTTCTTCTTCTTCTTCTTCTTCTTCTTCTTCTTCTTCTTCTTCTTCTTAAGGCGGTGAGCTGGCAGAATCGTTAGCACGTCGGGCGAAATGCTTAGCGGTATTTCGTCAGCCGATACGTTCTGAGTTCGAATTCCGCCGAGGTCGACTTTGCCTTTAATCTTTTCGGGGTCGGTAATTAAAGTACCAGTTGAACTTTAATCATCGATGTAATCGACACATTCCCTCCCCCAAAATTTCTACCCTTGTGGCAAAATTTGAAACCATTATTATTATTCACTATCATTATTACCTCCGTTTTAGCGAAGGCGAAGGTATTGTTTTCAGTTGCGTTTATTTGCTTGTTTATCCGTGGAAAAGATATCTCAAGAACCGCTGGATGGATTCGGATGAAACTTTCAGGGAAGTTTGACCTCATGACTGCCACGAACTGATTAGATTTTGGGATCGATCCGGTACCAGACAAGAATTCTGGATTATTTGTTATATTTACTCTACATGAAGTATTACGATCTTACGTTCATTTTCAAGTCTTTCTCTGATTATCTCCCTTGAAAGCACGCTCAAGGTTTCCACATAAGTTATGGCGGCGTTGCTGTTTCCAAAGTTTTATTTTCATTTCTCTATTATTAATTTTACTTGCGTTTCTATCTTAGTAGAAACTGATGGATAAAGAAATCAAACTACATAAACAAACAGCAGCAAACCGCCCAGGAATTAAATAACATTAACATATTCAGTAACAATAATAAATTTAATTTATCCTTGAGAATTTTTAGTTTTACCAATTTTGAATATATCGCTCCTGTTTAAAACTTCTTACCTACTTGACAATTGCATTTCTAGCTTTGCTTTGAAAGGAACTTTACTTCTTGGGCTCACGTTTTTGTGCGCAAAGATGTTGTTAAACTTCTGTTATCTGCACCATTTTCTTTCACGCACAGATAAATTTTTCACTATAGACCTTAATGGTCGTAGAGACACTATATCAGTGGATAGACTAAAAAAGGCCCTGTTCCCACAGCAGATGACAAACACACATTACAAACATGGCCTGCACACCCACCTTCAAATTCCATGACGACCATTGGGATCGATCAGGTACCGGACAAGTTTCCTGGATTGTTTTTCCGTTTTTTCTACTTAATTTCTACCGGGCATTTGTACTGTTTGTCAAGTCACAACAAGGACCTCAGACAGACAGTACTTTACGCAATATGCGTGCAATTCCAAGTAATGCCGACTTTTGCAATACATCTAGATTGTAGGGTATTTATAAGGTTTTCAAATGTTTTTCCAGATTGAGTAGTGTTAAACCCAATGCTCCAATGACAATAGGGATAACCTTTATGTTTGACTCTCGTAACTGCCACATCTTAGCAATCTCAATTCTCAGGCTCCATATTTATCAATCTTTTCTCTTTCTTTCATGATGATATGTTGATCTCCTGGCACTGCCACATCAATTATTAGGCACTCTTAATTGTCCCTCCTAAAGTTTACTATATCCAGCCTTCGGTGCTCTAATATCTTGACTGTCTGGAAGTCAAAGTCCCAGAGGATTTTTGCCTTCCCCTTTTCGTCCATTACCAAGCACTCGTAACCTCTGATGACGTGTTACAGATCATCCAGGAGGTGTATCTTAATACGGAGCTGAGATAATTCACAAGTAGTTTCTTAAATTTCTGTTTCTGTGATGGGTTGTATTCCTTCTGTAGGCCTGGAGAAAGAAAGAAAGAAAGAAAGAGAGAGAGAGAGAGAGAGAGAGAGAGAGAGAGAGAGAGAGAGAGAGAGAGAGAGAGAGAGTGAGAGAGAGAGAGAGAGATAGATAGATAGATAGATAGATAGAGAGAGAGAGAGAGAGAGAGAGAGAGAGAGAGAGAGAGAGAGAGAGAGAAATCAGTCATTAATCAGTCTGTTAACCTTTTATTTTTTAGAGTAATCTCGTGAAGATCCCCACCACCGCTTGACAACCCGTATTGGTGGGTTTACGTCCCAGTAACTTAGTGGTTCGGAAAAAGTATCGATAGAATAAGTACCAGGCTTTAAAAAATCAGAATAAATACTGGGGTCGATTCATTCGACCAAAAATTCTTCCAAGGTGGTGTCCCAACATGACCGCAGTCTAATGACTGAAACAAGTAAAAGAAAGAAGATGAAAGATTGGTGGCGTGTATGGAATCCTCCTTTCAGCCTCACTGGTGTAGCGGAGCAATATAGATGCAGGAATTGCCGGAAATATATTAAGCCGATCACTAGAGTGCTTCAGAGGATCTTCTCTAGCTTTACTATAAGGTTTGCGCCCTAATCTTTATCCCGGCAGGCAGTGAAAGCATTTACAGGGGCAGTAACTCTGGGCAGAGATTCATGCAAGGTAAGGTAAATCGAAGCCGGCTTAACCTGACACACATGCCAAGCAGGGTCGTTACGCCCTGATGTAGTAGTTGAGGTCACTATTAACCTTAATTTTCAGTAGTGGCCTTATAATCAAATAAACAGCTTAGGGGGCCTTCTGCTTCGGTTAATAATGACGTTGCAGCAGCAGTTATTGCTGCTGCTGCTGCTGAAGACCTAACAGGCCTATGTTGCTACTCTGTCGGTTAGAACCAATACTCTGCCAGCTTAAAAAGAATGGGAACTTTGCATAATGTTGTTCTTACCACTGCAACCTTCCTCATCAGGCGAGCATAGTGGAGGTGCGGTTTCATCGTCGACAACCCGACTATATATTATGATGCACTGAATATCATTAGTAGTATATAAAGCAATCTCTCTCTCTCTCTCTCTCTCTCTCACACACACACATACACACACACACGCACACACATACACATACACACACAGACACCCATATACACACGTCTATATATATATATATATATATATATATATTGGAAAAAAGGACACAGTCAGAATTTTGGATAATTCTGTATTAACGCTTTCGTTCGTTTAACCTATCTCTTCAAGACAAAACTTAAAACCCTTTTGGTTTTAATTTTTGCCTTGAAGATTGTAAGGTTCTGAGTTCGATACTCGGCAGTGAGTTGTGTCCTTGAGCAAGACATTTTGTTTCACGTTGCTCCAGTTCACTCAGCTGGCAAAAATGCGTAGTACCTGTATTTCAAAAGGCAAGCTCTATCACATTCTGTGGAGTGCTCAGCCACTTAATTTCACGAGCAGGCTGTTCCGTTGATCGGATCGACTGAAATTCCTGTCGTCATAAATAGAGAGCAGGTTATAAAGTGGATTTAACAACCATCGCTACGTATATCAAATTCAAACTAAAACTTCACCGAAAAGGCTGGAGAAATTTACATACGGAGCAGCAGTCGGTGGCGTGATTAAATACTTAATAAACATTAAATTTATCTTAGGTTTTCTACAAAACGGTGATTGCGTGTGAAGCATTTATTCAGTCTTTATGTACGTCAACGAATAACGCGGTATATGTAAATTAATCTAAGCGTATTAGTTAGATTTTGGCTTATGTCTGATTTAAATAGTTATTGTTATAATGTTCTATTTGTGGGAAGAAAAAAGTGAACCCTTTTGATTTCTGAAGTTTGACCAAATGACCTTATAGCATATCCGGATAATTTCTTTATTTTACGGCCTGTGAAGAAAATGACAAAATATATTTATATTTATTTATATCGGCTAACTTACTACAATGGAGGTATCATAAGCACGTTAAATATATATGGACACACACACACACAGAGTATACATGCATAGAACAAGTGAACTCAATGAACTTATTAGCTAATGATTCTGCCAGCTCGCCGCTTTACACGATAGACTAACTGAAAATATTGTAACTAAAAGTTTACTGAAACTTACCTTGCCATAGCTCTTCGGAACACTGCTTGGTAAAACAAAACGTATGTTATGTAGAGGTGAAAAGAGTCTCGGGAAGTAGTAAGCGGGTAGAACAATGACAAAATCAGAGAAAGTTCTTAGTAGTGAGTTCGATATTTTTATTAATGAAGTTAGAATGAAATAGGAAATAATGAATTTGCTACAATAGGCTAGAAGGTAAACCGTTACTAATATTTAACAGAAAAATATGCGACGATGTTATATTAGAAATATGAATGTGGTAAGGAATATTTGCATGTAAGCAAGTGTATATAAACTTTCACATACATAAATATGCATACATAAATAGATACTTCAAAAGCTGGTTTATCCTTAGTGAAGGCCTGTAACTTGTAACGGTCTATGTGCCTCAGCAATATTATAAGAAAACCAGAATTAAATACGTGGATGAAAAAGAACCAAAATACAGTAAAGAAAATAAAGATGAAGCCCATCACATTTATGTCACTTAGATTGGCCATTATTTTAGCCATTGTTCAGTAACTATTTTCTCCTTTCTCTCGACAGTTCAAGGTTCATTTACAAATCTAAGAGCCTCATAATGATTAAGAATATTCATTTCTCCAATGTTGCAACTTTCAACCATTTATTTACATTTTTTTAATGTTCTCTCTCATCTTCATTTTCTATTCTGTCTTGAACACGTTCCTTCATCTGTTGTAAATACTCCCTCTATACTCTTTGAAGCATATTTTCCCTGCAATACGCTGGTGCTCCCGTGCTTGTTCTACTGATTCGGCCCTCTACTTCTCTTTACGTTGTTGCTCATACCGTCTCATTCTTTCTCTTGTTAGATTACATCGTCTGTCATCCATATTTGATAAACAGATACCAATTTTTAAGCCGTCACTGCCGCTGCCGCCGCCGTCGCCACCACCACCGCTGCCACCACCGCCGCCACCACCACACCACCACCACCACCGCCGCCGCCGCCACCACCACCACCATTATAGTTTTCAGTACCAAAAACTCACTCTAATTTGTTTGTCAACCAAGATGATTTCCTTTCAGTTCAATTCAGTTGTTTCTTTATATCTACTTTTCTTGCTGTCACTAGAAAGTTTTAATAACAATTAAAAAGAAAAAAAAAATAACACCCACGGCTATTTTGCTAAGGTATTTCACTTTCATTGAAAAAGCTATCTTTCTATTTACGATAAATTCATCATCATCTCGACTAATATAAGCTTCCTCCTTCCGTCCAGCCATCGATGTATTTCTCAATGTGGATAGATAAACAGATCGACAGATAGAAGCTATAAAACATTGAATATTAGTGTTATTTTCTTGTCATTCATAATGATGTATAATGTTTCACTTTTCTCTCTGCTAAACACTTTATACTGCTCTGTCTTTTTCTCTATACCTTCTACTTCAAAAAACTTTTTTTACCATGTCATTCCCCTCTTCACGTCATTGTCATTTCTCTCTTTCTCTTTCTCTTCACTTCTCACTTCTACTAACCACATGACGACTTGATGCATCGGCTGGCATTGTCAATATTCTCTCTCTCTCTCTCTCTTTCCCCTCTCTATTTGTCTTTCTTTAACTTCGCCATCAGAACATCACTCCTCTACTAAACGTTCTATTTCTAACTCTCTCTATATCACCCCCTTCAACTAACTTTTTAGCCACGTAATAACCATTACTTCTCTCTTACCTCACGTCGTTAACATTTCTCTCTCCCTCTTTCTCTAGCGCTCTTCGCCTTTCCCTTCAGCTAATTACGTGACAGCGTAACGCATTTCGGCCTAAGAGTATTAATATATAGACAACAACAACAACAACAACAACAACAACAACAACAACAATCCTTTCTACTACAGAAACAAGGCCTGAAATTTTGGGAAGGGGATAATCGATTCCATCGACCTCAATACTTGAGTGGTACTTATTTTATCGACTCTTAAAGGATGAAAGGCAAAGTCGATCGCGGCGGAATTTGAACTTCGAACGTGAAAACGGTCGAAATGCCTCGAAGCATTTCGTCCGACGTGCTAACGATTCTACCAGTTCCCCACCTTAACAACAACAACAACACTAGTTTCAAATTTAGGCACAAGGCCAGCAATTTTAGGGAAGCGGTTAAGTCGATTACATCGATCCCAGTGCTCAAATGGTACTAATTTTATCGACCAAGAGAGGATGAAAGGCAAAATCGACCACAGTGGGTGAAGGCGAGACGGATAGGGATAAAAGAGAATGCGATAGGGAGGTCGAGACTATGAGAGAAAGAAAGAAAGAGAGGAAAGGGAGAGAGAGAGAGAGAGAGAGAGAGAGAGAGAGAAAGAAAGAGAGATTGTTAGATAGATAGATAGATAGATAGAGAAAAGAGAGATTGTGTATTTGCGAGTGTCTGTGTGTGTATATACGTATATGAGTAAAGCAGTGTATGTGATGTATGTACTCGTGTATATGCATATATGTATGTGTATAGTATGTGTATATCTAGGGATGTGATTGGGCGATTGTAAGGTGGAAGAGAGAGATAGAAGCAGAAAGATAGATAGAAAAATTGAGAGGAAGAGAGAAAAACAGATAGAGAGAGAAAGAGATAGAGAATGAATGAGTAAGAGAGAGTGAGAGTGAAACAGAAAGAGGGGGAGACATAGAGAGAGAGAGAAAGGGTCTCAAGAGTATAGTGTAGAGGTTAGCGATCTAGCTGCGGGATTAGTGTCGGCAGTTGGGTGTGAGGAAGAGAAAGAGGCAGAGAGAAAGAGAGAGGGAGAAGAAAGACTGAATAAGGGAGAGAAAGAAGAGGGGACTGGAGGTGAATCTGTTGATTGAATAAGCAGTAAACGGAGAGAGATAATGATAGAGAGAGAGAGAGAGAGAGAGAGAGAGAGAGAGAGAGAGAGAGAAGGAAGAGGAAAGGTCGATAGGTAGGAAAATAGGTTAGTAAATAGGTAGACAGATTGATAGGTCGATAGATAAATAGATAGATAGATAGATAGATAGATAGATAGATAGATAGATAGGTAGGTAAATAGATAGATACATAGATAGACAGGTCGATAAATAGATAGATAAATAGATAGATAAATAGATAGATAGATAAATAGGTGATAGATAGGTACATAGACAGGTAGGTGATGGCTAGATAGATAATTAGATAGGTAGATAGGTAAGTTGGTAGATAGGTAAGTTGGTAGATAGGTAAGTTGGTAGATAGGTAAGTTGGTAGATAGGTAAAGTTGGTAGATAGGTAAGTAGATAGTTAACTAGCTAGATAAGTAGGTAGCTAGCTAGCTAGATAGGTAGATAGATAAAAAATAGGTAGATAGATAAACATATAAACATGTAGATACATTTCTTTTATTAGCCACACAGGGCTCAACGAAGATGGGACAAATACAATGTAGAGCTTTTCTTTTTGGGAGGGGGAAGGAAGGACAAAAAAAAAAAAAAAAAAAAAAAAAAAAAAAAAAAAAAAAAAAATTGGTGGTGTCGATCAAAAGGGATCGTAGGAAGGGAAAAAGGGGCAGTTCGATCAAAAGGGATCGAAAAAAAAAGAAAAGGAAAGGCCGATCAATAGGGATCGTGTATCACACAGTAATGTTCTCGTGTAAAAAGAGGGGAGGACAGTTTAGGTTTAGCCGTGGAAGGAAAAGCCCACGGAAAAGACCACGGTAACCTTGGTCAATATTCTCATTGAAGAAACTATAACAGTAAGTGACTCTCTTTTGCCTTTTTGTTTTATTTTTTTTTCTTGTTCATAGGGTTATGCTCAAGATGGCTCCGTCGTTCACACGTGCCATCCTTGCTACATTCACCCATCTTTTTTTGAAGCATTCACTAGACAAGACTTCCCTTTCTACTCTCAACTTCCTCTTCAGGTGATACTTGAAGAAGTTGATGAGAGATTGCCCAGAGAGGAAAGTCTTTGTCTCTAGACCTTTCAGACGCGTCCACCATACACATTCTTTCGCCATAGCCACAAGTACGATGAAAATAGCTCTTCCTTCCCGTTTAAAGGAAGGAGGCGCGACAATATTCACGATAGACTCGGCTGATAGACCGACTCGTCCCACACGCGATAGCAGTTGTTCGACGTAAGCCCACAGCTCGGAAATGGTGGGACACTGTACGAGTGCGTGCAGAACGGTTTCGTCGCTCTGCCGGCATCTCGGACAGGTCGGCCCCGTGTTTCTCGAGCCATGCCTGTAGAGCTTATCCCGAACGGGTAGTGCTTCTCGATAGCACTGCCAGGCCAGGGATCTCTGGAAGTTGTCCATAGGTCCCGGCCCGAAGGTCGTCTTAAACAGGCGGGTCAGGTATTCCTCGTCGACGCCCAGGTTCGCCCCGAGATCGTCGTCGTACCTTCCCTCCACTAATCCACTATAGAATGCGTTAGTTGTGATGCAGTCGCTCAAGGTTGACCCGGGTTGTTGGAGTTGCCGAAGAGCAGCGCGACACTCGCGGTGCCATTCGCCCTTCCTCGGCCTCTTCTTGATCCATGACTGCAGTTCGGTCATGGAGACGAGCTGCGGGAAAGCGCGCCGCACAAACGGTGACCACACCTGTTCACCGCTGTCTACGTAGAGCCGGAGATGTCGCAGTCTCAGCGCGTGTCTGCGCATCATCAACCACGGCATGCCCAGTCCTCCTTTTAATGGGTGTTGGCAGCAAACGGATCGCCTAACCATCGGAACGCTTCCTTTCCACAAGAAGCGGAAGAGGATGCGCTCCAGTTTGGTGATGGTAGGGTCGGGACAAGGAACGACGGTCAGGCGGTAGTAGATGACGGACGCGATGTACGTGTTCGCCACCTCCGCCCGACCTTTCAGGGAAAGCTTCCTCTCGGCCCATTGCCGGGCTAGAGTGGCCACCCTTCTCGTTATCTCGTCCCAGTTCTTCTCCGTTTGGAGGTCTGGACCAAACCAGACCCCGAGCATCTCAACCGGACCGTCAGTCCAACGTCCCACGACGGAGGCGCTACTTGACGGCATGGGGTTGCTTCTCCAGGTGCCGAGCCGCAAGCCCACTGACTTATCCCGGTTGATTTTCGCTCCCGTTACCGCTTCGTAGTCTCTCAGTGTCTCGCCGACAAGCTCGATGTGCTTTTGGCTAGACACTATGACGGTGACGTCGTCCGCGTATGCCGACACGCTCGTCCCGCATCCCAACTCTCGCGGGATGCCCCTCAGCGTCGCCAGCTTCCGCAGTAGTGGCTCGAGAGTCAACACGTACAGAAGCGACGAGAGGGGGCATCCCTGACGGACCGAACGTGCAATGTCGAAGGGTCTTGATAGATGCCCATTGACGCGAACTACCGAACGGATGCCTCTGTACAAGGCAGCCATCCAGCCGCGGAAAATGGGACCGAAGCCGGCTGCTATGAGGACAGCCTCCAAGTATTGATGGTCTACCCTATCGAAAGCTTTCGATTGATCTAAATTGATCAGGGCCCCACCCATGCCAGGTTCCTTAACTACCCTCTCTATGATGTAGCGCATCAGATGGAGGTTGTCATGGATGCTCCTGCCCGGCACCGCGCACGTTTGCGCCTTGCCGATCAGTTTCTCGATGACAAGCGCCAACCGCTTGGCTAACACCTTGGCCAAAATTTTCAAGTCTGCATTGAGCAGAGTGATGGGCCTAAAGTTATCTATGACGTCCCCCTTGTTTGGATCTTTCTTCAGCAGCGTTACGGCTCCTCGACTCACAAAACCGGGAATGCTCCCGTTTTGCTGCCAGTTGCAGTACACCGCCACCAAGACGTCTCCAAACAAGTCTGGCTTACAGTTGTAAAGCTCGTAGGGCAGACCATCCAAACCCGGAGATTTGTCCCTCGAGCATCCCGCCATCGCGTCCCTCACTTCCGCCGCCGTGATGGCACCTTCGCAGCACTCCGCCTCTCTTGCCGAGAGTCGTGGCAGGCTGTGCAGGTAGGCACTGAAGTCCACCCTGCGTTCTCGCTCGCCATTCGTCCCAAACAGTCGAGCAAAGTGCCGCTGAAAGGCCTCACACATTTTGCTTGGCTCGAGCAGTTCGCGCCCCTGTTCGTCCACCAGAGACCGAATGGTGGCTTTGTTGCCCTGTTGCGCCTCCGCCACCCGGGCCTCTCGTGCGGCTCCAACACCTTCGTTTCTTAGAGCACGCATCCTAGCCCTGACAACGCACCCTTCGTGTTTGGCGTTGAAGTGTTGGTCAAGGGCCAACCTCTCCGCCAAAACGTCGGATGCGATGCCACTTCTAATTGCCTCTTCTAGCTTCTTAACTAGTTCACCCTCTACTCTGTTTCTGTCTATGGCTAGTGCTTTGCTATACCTAACCGCTTCCGCTTTTATTGCTCTCTTGAGGGCAAACCACCATTTGTTATTGATGATGGCTCCTGTCAAAGCCCTCTTTACTAACGTGCTAATCCGGTCTCTGAAAACTGGTCTCGACGGGAAAGACGCGTTTAGTTTCCAGTAACCGGAGCCCTGCCTATGTGTCTTATCTAAGTCTAGCGTACACGTCACAAGTTTGTGATCCGTGTAGCTGACTATGTGAAATTGTGGACACCCTATGCTATCTCTATCTACTCTCCTACACAGTATTCTATCTAGATACGATCTCGACGACCCGATGCGGTTTGTCCATGTCCACATTGGCGCATTCGGGTAATCGAGTCGGTACCTGTCAGACAGTTGAAAGCGTCTGAGCAGGTCTTTGAGGCATTTGCATCCCCGTCTATTCCTATCTCTGCCAACATAGTCTAGATGCGTGTCCAAGGTAGCATTCCAATCCCCCACTAAAAGTAAAGGACGAGACGTTCCTAGGAATACTTCTAGACGTCGAAAGAAATCCGGCCTACCTGTTAAAGGTGGTGCGTATACTGATATGAGTCGAAAAGCACACCCATCGCTGCCATCGACATCCAGAACAACCAATCTACCCTCCGGGTCTATGAATACTGTCTTTACTTCGAGATCCAGACTCTTGCGAAAGAGTACCGCCGTGCCACTACCGCCCATTCTCGGCAGACAGGGAGAAAAATAAATGTTAAACTGTCTGCCAAACATGGACGATAGGGCCCGCGTATCATGGAGTCTGGTCTCGCTTATGGCTATGATTTCTAGTTTATGTGACTTTATGTCATTTAGGAGGTACCCTTGTTTCCAAGGGGACCCCAAGCCACGCGCATTTACACAACCAATCTTGAGCATCATTTTGATTTGAGTGTTAAAGTTTTATAAAGAGAGTCACTTACCGTTTGAGAGTTTTTGTGTCTCCTCCTTCGGGTTTTCTTCGAGGAGATCACTATATAGTTTTTTCGCCAGGTATTTTTGGCATTTGCCAACTGCCTTTGGAAAAATAGATTTTAGTGTGTGGTGCAGGGTTGGTGTTATGTGTAGTATTTTGATGTGTTCTGGCGGTGTTGTGTATGGGTGGTTGCTGGTTTTTATGTCTTCGTTTGTTATGTTTGTTTTTGTGTTGATGTATTCCATCAACTCTGAGTTTTTTGTGTTGATGGCAGTGAGCATTGTGTGTGTACTTGCTTTTGGGGTTTTGTTGCTTGTGTTGTAGTTGTGTGTGCTTGTGTTGGTGTCTGGAGTGTTTTCGGGAGTTGTGTATCTCCCTGCTTTGTTTGTGTTTGCTTTTCTTTTCTTGCTCCTCTTCCTCCTTCCTTTCTGGGCTATTTGCCATTCCTCATTACTTTCATCTTCCGACGAAGGTTCTGAGGAATCGGAAGGGGGTAGGGGCAAATTGTGAGCGTCTGTGTGTGCTTGTGTGAGTGGTTGTGTTGCTGTTTTTGTTGGTGCTGATGGCTTGTTATTTGTGTGAGGTGTGTGTGATGTGGGGGAGGGGGAAACAGTCTTGGAATTTTCTTTCTTTTCCCCTGCTTCCTCACTTGTTGTTTTTGCAGATGCTGTTGTCTTCTCAGTTGCCAGTGTTGCTTGTGTTTCTCTTGTTTTGATTGTTGATGGTGGTGTTGGTAGTAGGGTTTTTTTTCCGGGTTTTGGTGGTTGCCCTTGTTGCTTTTTTTGGTTGGCGGCGGTTGGGCAACTGTCCTTGAGGTGTGCCTCGCTGCCGCATACATAACAACGTGGCCGCCTTCCTTCCACCACTACATATAACTTGTGGTCCTTTGCCAGTTGGATGTGTGTGGGGATCTTTTGGCACTCCTCTTCAGTGATATGGAGGAGGACTTCGACTTTTTTTCCCCCTTCCCAGTTTTTCTCCTCTGCAGTAGCAATTTCTAATATATTTGCCTCCTCCATTTCGAGGCATAT
>NC_142931.1:102776755-102796755 GCF_046866305.1 Octopus bimaculoides | reverse complement strand
TAACGGGGCTGGGATTTAAACATTTTTGTACTGTTTAAGTGGAAAACTTTTTATAGGTTTCCCAGTTTGTGTGGGAAACCATTTAATTTCTTTTGAATTTCATGTTAATACGCCAACCGAATTATGTCGGTTGAGATAATACGTGAGAAATGTACTCTCGCAGAGAGTGAGTTTAATAGCACCAAAAAATTTTCCACGGTTGCCACAGTGGCAACAGAAAATATTGACATAAATGTACAAGAACTGAAAGACATGTTCAAAAGAATGAAGGAGGAGGGTGGTGATGTTACGATATCACCCTCCTCCAGTGTTTTAGACACGGAGAAACGGACCATAGTGTTTAAAACCTTCTGTCTAAAGGACAAAAGGTTTAAATACTTTGAAAAAAATATTATCGAGAGATGCTTAGCCCCGATATGGAAAGATATTGTGTATATTGCAAGGGGACGGGCATATGGTTGTGTGGAGGTCCGTTTCTCAGAGGAAGAGGTGGCCCGCGGGCATTCTGTGTGTCCCCTTAAAAATAACGAAGTGCTACTGCTACCAACATACATGGGGAAGAGAACTGCTAGCGTGAAAATTAACGAAGTGCCACAGGAATTCGACCCGAAAGAAGTGGTGGCCGCCCTGTTATTTAATAGGACGGACCATATAAAAATTCTATCAGTGAAATGCTCTTCCCCGCAGTATTGGCTCGGGAAGAGCGTCACAGTAATTATTCAAGGGGCACAAGAAGACCTTCAGGCACTACCAGGAAGAGTGATCGTGGGCAATAATGTGGACCTTAGAGTGCAGGTGGAAGGAAGAAAACCCACCTGCTACAAATGTGGAAAAGTGGACCACATTCGTGTGGATTGCCCACAAAATAAAGAAAAACTGTTGCATGCACAAGGCCCTTCAAATGTGGAAAAAATACCCACTCCCGCAAACACACCAACCCCAACAAGCACAAAAACTCCTACCCCCGCTGTTATGGCGCCAGCCCCCAAACAAATAAATGGAAAAACCCAGCCCTCACATACCCCCACACTAACAAAGCCCCCCACTGTGACACCGGCTGAACTACTTGAGGCTCCCCCAGGAAATAGAATGGAAATAGTAGAGGGGGAGTTCACAATGGTGGAAAAACAAAAAAACAAAAAAAGAGAGCACACACACTATCCCCGTCCATATCCCCCACAAAAAACAACACTGACGCAACACAGACACCAAAAAAATCCCGCCCCGCCGACCCAAGAAAAAAGGAAAAAAATTTGGAAAAACTAGATGAGCTAGTGCTAATCGAGTACGATACTCGAAGCTTGTACCTTGACGGCGTGATAGTACCACAGAAAACTGCAAGGCTTTACAAAAAAAAGAAGATCACCATGAAAGATGTGCATGAATCAGAAAAAAGACGTTTACAGAACTGGAGGCTAGGGAACCGAATAACATAGAAACAATAGAAGTGCTACCAAAATACTTACAGGAAGAGGAAAGTAGATGGGCCGACGAGCGTATAGCGAGATCGGCCCCAACCTCTCCAGCAAAACGTAAGTAGAACTTTTTCTTCTTTCAAATGGCCTCTCTGAACATTGGATGTTTAAATGTGCGTGGTCTGAGTTCGAAGTGGAAGCAGGCATGTTTCCTCGACGACCTCAGATCGCACGATATACATGTGATGGTTGCTACAGAGACCAAGCTGGACAGTCTACGAACCTTCTCGCCTCTCCTGAATGGCTATGAGAAAATCATGGCTCCTGGCCAGACCGGGGGGCGAGGGGATGTAGTGGTACTGATTCGCAATGGCTTGGCTCTGCAGACAAGTACAGTCTATGTGGACCCTGAAGGTGGGCTGGTCGTCCTTGATGTGACATACAGCAGTAAGGCCTTCAGGCTGATCGGACTCTACGCACCATGCGCTCGAGGTTTCCAAACTGACTTTTATCGGCGCCTAGAGGGCTTTCTCGTGACGTCGAAGACATTAGTAGTGTTAGGGGACTTCAACGCTATTGTTGACGCTCACATCGATAGCGTCGGCTCGATTCATAGAAAAGTGAACTCACGCCTCGTCGATCTGCTTAAGCGATTTCAGCTGGCAGACCGTTACAGGCTTGAACATCCGAACGTGCCAGAGTGGACCTGGATGAGTGGCGACGGAAGGTTCAAGTCTTATCTAGATAGGATAGTAATAAGAATTATAGATAAGCCTAGTTTTACTTGTCCACAACTTGTCCAAGTGTCCTACACTGACCATAGAATGGTTAAGTGTAGGTTGGACGTAGATAGTACAACTAGTAGAGGATCCGGCTACTGGAAGCTGAACAAGACTATTTTGACTTGTGAAGCATACCGTAGTCGGATTAAGGAGTTAGTACAGAGAGCGTTAACCGGTACCGTGGTTAATAACCGGTGGTGGTTCGCCCTCAAAAGAGCCATTCCTTTCGAGTCTATTAGGTTTAGCAAACAGCTAAGACTAGACAGGACTAGAGTAGAAGGGCAGCTAGTTAAGAACTTAGAAGAGGCGCTGAGGTTGGGCTCTGCATCCCACATTCTGGCAGCGAGAGCGGCATTGGACCGTCACCTCAAAGCTAAACATGAGGGGTGCAGAGTCCGGGCTAAAGTGAGAGCATTGGGCCGCGAGGGAATTAACGTTGCCGGATGGGCCCGCACGGTAGAAACCCAGCGTGGCAACGAAGCCACAATAATGTCTCTTATTATCGAAAAAGGACGCACGGTTAAAGAACGGGACGAGATGTGTGAGGCGCTTCACGAACACTTTGCCGAGTTGTTCGGGAGGGGCGGGATGCTTGATCATGGTGAAGCCCTCAGGGACTTCCTGACTGGCGGACCGCGTCTCTCGGCAAGAAAGGCTGAGTGCTGTGAAGGGCCAATCACAGTCGAGGAGGTGATCGAGGTGCTGGGTGAATGCCCCGGGGACAAGTCGCCGGGTCTCGATGGTCTGCCCTATGAATTTTATAAAAGTATGCCAGACTTGTGCGGGCACCTACTGACCAGCGTTTACGCAGTAGAATGGGAGAATCCCCAAGTCTGCGAGCCGGGGGGCAGTGACGTTGATTAGAAAGGACCCGAGCAAGGGGGACGAGATAGGGAACTTTAGGCCCATAACTTTGTTAAATACAGAGTTAAAGATTTTGGCCAAGGTGTTAGCGAAAAGGTTGGCGCGGGTCGTGGGCGAACTTGTTGGGGAAGCACAAACTTGTGCTATCCTGGGCAGGTCGATACACGACAATCTCCACCTTATACGCTACTCCTTAGAGAGGATAAGGAAACTTTCTGGCTTATCAGGAGGGGCACTGGTACATTTAGACCAGTCTAAGGCGTTTGATAGGGTCGACCATCGGTACTTGGCGGCGGTCCTCGAGAAGGCTGGCCTAGGCCCGACCTTCCGCGGTTGGATTGCTGCTTTGTACAGCGACATCGAGTCTGTCGTCAAGGTAAACGGGTTCTTTTCGAAACCGTTCAGGATCGAGCGTTCAGTTCGTCAGGGGTGCCCCCTATCCCCGCTTCTGTGTGTGTTGGCCCTGGAGCCACTGCTGCGGAAGTTGGAGGCACTAGGGGGCGCTCCGCTTGATCTATGGTGTGGAAGGGGAGCTACAGCGTACGCGGATGACATTTCCATCATCGTGGCGGATGAGGGCCAGATTCCAGTGGTGGAAAAGGCCATCAAAAGTTACGAGGCGGTGGCAGGAGCAAAGGTTAACAAGGACAAGTCGGTCGGTTTGCAACTCGGCACCTGGAGGGGCAAGCCGATGGCGTCCAATAACGTCGTGGGGCGTTGGACGCAAGGTCCTGTTAAGTTGCTCGGAGTCTGGATAGGTCCAGACCTCCAGATAGAGAAAAATTGGAGTGAGGTGGCCAGCAAGGTGACCGCTCTAACCCAGACCTGGTCTGGGCGGGCGTTATCATTGCTAGGAAGGGAGGAGGTGGTGCAGATGTTTATAGCATCAGTAATTACCTACCGCCTGACCGTGGTGCCTTGCCTCGATTTGTGACTGAACAAGTTGGAGAGAATCCTTTTCCGCTTTTTGTGGAAAGGAGGAAACCACTTGTAAAGCGCTCTGTCTGCTGCCAGAAACCGCTAAAAGGTGGGCTAGGGATGCCTTGGCTGAGGATGCGAAAACTCGCGTTAAGGTTGAGGCACCTCTGGCTTTACCTGGATGGAGAACAGGTGTGGTCCCCGCACGTTCGGTTCTTCCTTCCAAAGTTAGTGTCCTTAACGGACATTGGTACATGGATTAAGCAGAGACCTAAGCTGGGAGACTCGCATTTGGAGTGCCGCCAGGCGCTCCAGCTACTCTCTCGGGCGGGCAATGCCGGCAGCAGGAGTTCCACCGCGGATTTTTATAGCGGGTTAGTGGAATCTATGTCAGAAGACGCCTTGGGGGAGACCCTAGGCTACGATGAAAGTCAGTTGTTCAGCCTATTTAGGAGAACGTTCGGGCCGAGGTATCTAGATAATTACCAGAAATCCCTGGCTTGGCAATGTTTCCGAGCGGCATTACCTGTTCGCGACAAGCTGTCAAGGCACGGAAGTGCCGTCTCGCCGACATGCCCGAGATGTGGGCAGGATAGGGAAACCGTCTTGCACGCATTTGTGGGCTGTTCGGAGTTGTCGGGACTGATAGCCTTTGCAGAACAACTGTTGTCAGTGATAGGAAGAGTATAGCTATCAGCTGAGTCTATCATCGAGACTGTACCACCTCCTTTCCTTAACAGGGAAAGGAAGGCCTGTTTTTTCTGCGTAGTAGCCATACTGAAAGAAACAGTATGGAAGACGCGTGTGAAAAGTATAGTGACAGGTACCTTTGTCTCCGACCAGGGGTTGGTTAACTTTTTTAGTTACCACCTCAGTAGTAAGATCAGGCTAGAGAGAAAGTGTCTGTCACGGGATATGTTTACGAAAAGATGGAAGTCTGTGGAGCGCAAGCTGAGTGAGTTTGGCACCAAATAAGTGAGGTCAATTTGGGAAGCAAAGGTTCTACCAGGATGGTCGGTTGCCTTCCTTCTAGCTACCTCATTGCGAAGCGCAATGATTTCTTGTGTAATATTTTTAAATTAATTTTTAAATCAATTTCAATCATATTTTAATCTATTCGTAACTTGTAAAATAAAAAAAAAAAAACGTTTAAGCTTCTTCCCCCTTATGTTTGTCCTTGTTTGCCCCTCTCTGTAACGCCTCCAATGGCGAATTTTAATGAAATAAAGAAGCTTGCTTCCCAGCCACACGGTTCCGGGTTCGGTCTCACCGCGTGGCACCTTGGGCGAGTGTCTTCTACTATAGTCTTGGGCTGATCAAATCCTTGTGAGTGGATTTGGTTGACGGAAACTGAAAGAAGCTTGTCGTATATATATATATATATATATATATATATATATATATATGTGTGTGTGTGTGTGTGTGTGTGTGTGTGTGTGTGTGTGTGTGTGTGTGTGTGCTTGTGTGCTTGTGTTTGTCCCCACCACCATCGCATGACAATCGATATTGGTGTGTTTACGTCTCCTTGACTTAGCAGTTCGGCAAAAGACCCAGATAGAATAAGTACTAAGCTTACAAAGAATAAGTTCTGGGCTCGATTAGTTGAACTAAAGGCGGTGCTCCAGCATGGCCGCAGTCAAATGACTGAAAGAAGTAAAAGAATGAAAGAATAATATATATATATATATATATATATATATATATATGCATTTATATGTGTGTGTGTGTGTGTGTTTGTGTGTGTATATATATATATATATATACAAGAATATACAAGAATAAGGGCAGGGAATCGTCAATTAATAATAGAATTAATAATTAACAATTTTGTCAAGTAGTTCAGTATGAAAAAACCTTTATCGGTAAAACCATTTATCATCATAAATATACAGGGATTAGCATTGAGTTGCTTCTCCAACATACTGAAAATTTAGAAATAGCAGTCAAAGAACTACTGATTCTAAACTACAAATTTTTCTCTAAACGGATAAAAATATCGCCATCCGTTTAGAGAAAAATTTGTAGTTTAGAATCAGTAGTTCTTTGACTGCTATTTCTAAATTTTCAGTATGTTGGAGAAGCAACTCAATGCTAATCCCTGTATATTTATGATTATATATATATATATATATATATATGCACATACATATATATATATATATATATATATATATATATATATATATATATATATATATATATATATGCACATATATATATATATATATATATATGCACATATATATATATATATATATATATATATATATATATATATATATATATATGCACATATATATATATATATATATATATATATATATATATATATATATATATATATATATATACTATATATATATACTATATATATATATGTGTGTGTGTGTGTATACGAGTGTATGTGTGTGTATGTATATACGTGTGTATATGTGTGTGTGTGTATAGCAGAGAAAAAGCATTCTCAGGTCCTTCCCGAGTTATACGCTCATAAGGCCGGTTTCCCGGATTCTGTGGACTATATATTGGACGAGACCCCGGTCCGTCGCGGGATTACTCATTTCTTTTTTCCAGCTTATTGGACTGAAACAACGTGAAATGGAGTGTTTTGCCATCCCCCGGTTCAGGGATGGAAACCACATTCTTACGATCATGAGTGCAAAACCTTAACCATTCCATTAAGCCACGCACCTCCACATATATCCACAGACACATACATACATACATACATACATACATACATACATACATACATACACACACATACATACATACATACATGCATGCATGCATACATACATACATACGTACATACATTCATACATGCATGCATACACACACAGATATACACATGTGCATACATATATCTATATATTACACTTTTACAAGAAGAGTGGTTATTGTGACTGCTAGCCTTCAGTGGACCGTGTAATCCTTCACACATCTATTCACAGATCACCCTACTGGGATTAATAATCTCCTTGTTTTGCTTTTGTAACGCTGCTTCGCACCTAACCCTCCACAGCGTTAGGAACCTACCAGTGCACATCGCAACCCCATACCTTCCGTCTTCACACACAGACATACACACACACACACACACACACACACACACACACACACACACACACACACACACACACACACACACTTATACACCATCCATCTATCACATGTACCATTAAGCTTCACTCACACTACTTACACAAGAGTACAACCATATATACAAGCACCCTTGTTCATACAAATCGCTCTATACACACATATACGCTTAGTGACACGCACATAATGAAACACATTCTCACATCCTATCTTCTTTGACTTGAGAAAACAGACAGACACTCTCACACATACATGCTAAACGCTCACACATTATTTCCCTTGATCGAAAGCACTCTCCGGGCTAAGAAAAACCATTCCATTCTATTTACTTCTCTCTTTCCATGTTATTCATTAACTACATGGTTCTTGTCGAAAAATAGTATTTTCTCATATTACTTTTTCTGATTTTTCTTGACAACAGATAATTGTCCGAAACGCCGAAGTCTCCAACATTTTTTCTTTATAATGTAAAGTTAATTACTTTATATCCCCCTGGTTTCTTCCCAAAAGTATAAAATTAATTATCTTGTATTATCTGTTATTACTTAGTTGTACTCCTAAAACCTTTTGGATATGCATTTGTGACTGAGAGACTATAACTTGGCAATCTCTCTTGGCTATCTCCCTTTCTCTCTCTTATCTTATCACCTTCTCTACCCTCTCTTTCTACTCACCTCTCTCTGTCACTCTCATCTATTTCGTTCGATTGGTGAAAACATTAAAAAAGTACTGTTCCCTATGAAGCCATACGGTTCATAAAAGGGTAAGATTCGAACAACAGTAAGTCTTCGTCAGAAGAGGAGGGTTACGCCCACGATTTTGATAGACAGGTGAACCTGGCACAGTCGATGTTCAGTTCGAGCAGCTGTAATAGAAATTGCCCAAACTGCTATTTCAGAAGATCCGAAGTTTAGAGAAGGGATCAGCTTTGTTGAGCTGTTTCTTTCTGTTTCTCGAAAATTCTCCGATAGAGAACAACATGAGCAACATGAAAAACGAAAACATTCGAAGATGAATCGAACTCGGCATTGTTGGGTCTTCAAGTTGTTTGATATATTCATTATTGGACCATTTGAATTCTATTTTGATATACGAGAAAGGAGGAGACAGAGAATGAGAGAGAGAGAGAGAGAGAGAGAGAGAGAGAGAGAGAGAGAGAAGAGAGAAAGAGAGACAGAAAAAGAGAGAAAGAGAGAAAGTGAGAGAGACAGGGAGAGGGAGAGAGAGAGGGGGCGAGAAAGTGAAATAGATATAGTGAGAGGATGAAAGAGTGGTAGATAAATATACAGATGGATATGGATTGATAGATAAAAGCATGGAAAGGTAGACGGAGATCTATAGAGGGGAATAATTCGATAGAAAGAAAATCACACACACACACACACACACACACACACACACACACACACACACACACACACACACACACACACACACACACACACACACGCACACACATACATAAAGAGAGAGAGAGACGGATAAAAGAGAAAGTGATAGGATAGAAGGCGAGAGAGATTGAAGAAGAGTGTATCGTTCAGTATGGGTACATAATGTGTTGCATGTAGTGTGTAGTATGTAGTGTGTAGTATGTACAACGTGTGGTATGTATATCGTGGCGTGTAGCGTATGTGTAGTGTCTAACATGTACAATATAATGTGTTGTGCTTAGCGTGTAGAGAGCATTCTGCAGTATGTAATTTGTAGAAAATATTCTGTAGTATGTTGTGTGCACTGTGTAGCGTGTAGCGTGCAGTATGCAGTGTGTAAAGCTTGGCATGTAGTGTGTAGAGTGTAGGTATAGTGTGTAGTGTAAGATGTAGTGCCAGTCTTTAGTTTTTATGATTAGGAATCCTTTATCTTGTTTCAGTCATTAGACTACGACCATGCTGGGATATTGCCTTGAGGAGTTTTTTTTTTAGTTGAACTAATCGACCCCCAGTAGTTATTTTCTTTTTAAGCCTGGTACTTATTTTATCAGTCTCCTTTTGCAGAACCGTTAAGATATGAGGACATAAAAACACCAATACCGGTTGTCAAGCGGTGGGGGGGGGGACAAACACAGACACACACACACACACACACACACACACACACACACACACACACACACACACACGCACGCACACACACACCTATGTATATACGAGGGGCTTCTTTCAGATTCCGTCTACCAAATTCACTCACAAGGTTTTGGTCGTCTCGAGGCTATAACAGAAGACACTTGCTCAAGGTGCCACACAGTGGGAGTGAACTCAGAACCATGTGGTCGGGAAGTAAACATTTTACCACACAACCACACCTGCGAATAAATGCGTAATATGGTACTTTCGTTCCATTTTGAAGATGGTCGAGTATGATTTGAATGATATCTAGCTGCTATTTTTCGAAGGTCGATGACCATATATAAACTCTCTTTGACGTCATCGTTCATCTTGTTATTGCTGTTTGGCCAAAGTCCAGCCCTGGTCGTAAAGACCAATGAACAGAGGTCATCCAATCGTGACTATCACATTTATTAGTATGGTCGTAGTGGTTTGGACGGGCGTTGCATAACCTAATATTGTTCTTTCCACTACTTCAAAACGACAGTTTATAATTTCAACGAGATTTGACTGTTACTTCTAATGACTCCACTGTCCGGCCAGGGGTTCCCCCGCTGGCTATAATACAGCTGCAGTATAGTGTTACATATTATATTCTAAGCTGCATATGAGATATGCTATGTGCTCCGCCAGGCATGACAACTGCAGTTGACTGTCTACAAATGTTCCTGCAATATAATTTCATACTCTCACCCGCTTCCGTGCAGTGAATACAGCAAGCGCTGCACTCACGTGTGCAGACGTCTTTGCTGCAGCCCAGTGCAGCTGTACTCAATTGTACTGACGTGCAACGAAAGGGAATACATTGCACT
This sequence comes from Octopus bimaculoides, assembly GCF_046866305.1. NCBI lineage: Eukaryota > Metazoa > Mollusca > Cephalopoda > Octopoda > Octopodidae > Octopus > Octopus bimaculoides. The sequence goes on along the minus strand of NC_142931.1, from coordinate 102,786,757 downwards.
AGTGCATTTTACTATTGTGTACAATATATTCGCTCATCCGTGTCTCTCGCAATATATATATATATATATATATATATATATATATATATATATATATATATATATATATATATATATAAATATATATATATATATATATAGGGGGAGAATTCTCAAAAAATAACAAAAGACGAAGACAGGTAGTGTAGACAACAAACACACACACATACACACATATACATATATGTACATATATACATGTATATGTATATATTTATATGTAAGTATATATGTATATGTGCTTTTATATATATATATATATACAGAGAGAGAGAGAGAGAGAGAGATGGATAGATAGAGAGATAAATAAGTAGATAGATAGATGGATGGATATATAGATATGTGTAGGTGTTTGTACATTTGTGTATGTGCATAACTGTACGTGTGAATGTGTTTGTGTACGTGTGTTTATGAAAATGCAGCTGAGTGTGTGTGTGTGTGTGTGTGTGTGTGTGTTCGCGCACGCGCACGTATATTCATATCAATATCTGTGTGTGTATTTGTAAATTTGCTTTCTGAATCTTTACACAGAGATATACACATGTATGTACATACATACACACGTCTGTCCATCCATCCATCCATCCATCCATCCATCCATCCATCCATCCATCCATCCATCCATCCATCCATCCATCCATCCATCCATCAATCAATCAATTAATCGGCCTATCTATCTATCTATCTATCTATCTATCTATCTATCTATCTATCTATCTATCTACACCTCCCTCCCTCCCTCCCTCCCTCCCTCCCTTCCTACCTACCTACCTCCCTCCCTCCCTCCCTACCTACCTACCTATCTACCTACCTACCTACCTACCTACCTACCTACCTACCTACGTACCTACCTACCAACTACATACGTACGCACATACATACCTATATGCATGTGTATACGTATATATACACAATGTACATACATGTATATATTTTTTGTGCGCATGCGTAAGTATATATATATATGCAAATATTTGTGTCCTTCGTTTATCTCTGCTGTGTAATGCAAACATGCTTCTGTAATGCAAGTATATACACCTGTTTAAGTGTTCAATATTTTCTTATCAACACTTATACTCATATATATACGTACACAGATATTCACCTGCTGTCTCTCACTCCACTTCATATTATGCGTATACATACATAATACATATACACATACATATATACACAGAATAAAGTAGGCTTCATCTACACACATTCGTATATGCATTCACATACATATATAGATATATAGATATATAAATATATATACATGTAAAAAAAATTCTGGGGTCGATTTATTCGACTAAAAATTCTTTAAGACGGTGCTCGAGCGTGACTGCAGTCTAATGACTGACATAAATGAAAGGTAAAAAATTAAATATTTATCTATACACACTAGATGGTATAGCGTTTTCAATAACTCATGCGCCCATTTTTCTCGTTTAATAAAACTTTATTTTTCAGGTTCAAGATATATTGAGACAATGATGTAGTAATCTTGTTTTCCTGGTGTCGAAAGGGGGAATAAATGTTGGATTATTGGGTTTTAAGGGAACTTCTAATGAGATCGATATCGTTTCTGTCCATATCATCAAGCGATATTACTTTACCTTGACATACCAATTCTTTCATTAGGCACACACTATATGTATTAAGGAACCACTCATTCGGAAGACAAAGCAGGGATATTATAGTTAAATAGAGATGGAATGTTTGACCGGTTTGTGGTCCGGGAAACTTTGATATGGAAGTGACAAAGTCGTAATAAAATTTTCTGTGGAACTGTAGCCCACTATTATTGTGTTTCATTGGTTTTTCAGAATACTTTGCTAAAAACTTCCGATGAATTTCAGCAACCGATACACCTTCCGACCAGAGAGATCGGATCACTGTTCTCTGTTCTTCTTTGGTGCACATTGCTAGTAGAACGGCCATGCTTACACTGTAAAGCCAGAAAGAAAAATGCTACGATCAGGGTCAAACTTCGATCACGAGACACGAGACCACAATAGTACCAACTATAAGCACGCATGCGCAGAAAGCAGTGTGACAATAATAAAGATATGTTATGGTGAAAGTGCGGATAATTTTTGACTTGCCCTCGTATATATATATATATATATATATATATATATATATATATATATATATATATATATATACAAATAAACATATATATACTTTTTTTCTTTTACTTGTTTTAGTCATTTGACTGGGGCCATTCTGGACATTGCTTGAATTCGGTGATCGGGCGAGAACCGGCGCATTCAACGTGATATGGCCGTAATATATACATAAAAACCAAGTTTTTCTTTTATCATCTTTTTTTAAACTTTTATCTTATAATTGTTTCTCTCGCTAAACTGCGGCCATACTGGGGCACCGCCTTGATGAATTTTAGTCGAATGAATCGACCTCATTATTTATTTCTTTAAAAACAATCAGTATTTAATTTATTAATTCCCTTTTGCAGAACCTTTATGTTACTGGGAAATATATACACCAACATCGATTGTCAAGCGATAGTGGAGGACTAATAAACACACACACACACACACACGACGGGTTTCTTTCAGTTTCCGTCTACCAAATTCGCTCAGAAGGTCTTGGTCGGCCAGAGACTATAGTAGAAGGCGCTTGCCCATGGTGTCACACAATCGGACTGAATCTGGTTGGGAAGAAGCTTCTTACTACATTGCCGCGCCTACGCCTATATGTTACAAAAGTATTAAAAATAAAAGGAGGATTAAAACAAATAATTTCCCTTTAATATTTATCAGCGAGCGTGTTGTTTACGCCATGCATGTACTAAATCTTATCTTCAAAACCACAATTTAATACACAAAGTATTATTATAATAGGAAAGACATGGTTAAAAGACTATGTTGAAAAAGATATTGTAAAAACATATACATATACACATGCAATTATTTTTCCGTCTACATGCACGCACGCGCAGTCACTCATACACACGTTCATTTAAATGTGCAATTGTCAGATATAGGTATATGCATAATGACGTACACACCTACATACATATATGTACATACCATCACATATACACTCCGTCACATATATACACACTGTTCCTATCTTTTAATTTAGTGTTTATACATGCGATTTTAATGTAGATCTTATGCAATAATTGATCACACTTCTATATTGTGTGTGTGTGTGCGCGTATGTATGTGTGCATATGTGCGTAAGACATATGTGTCGGTGTGTGTATATCTGTCTGCCTGCCTGTCTGTTTGTCTATCTATCTATCTATCTATCTATCTATCTATCTATCTATCTATCTATCTATCTATCTATCTATCTATTTATCTATCTGGGCGTCGACGAGGAATACCTGACCCGCCTGTTTAAGACGACCTTCGGGCCGGGACCTATGGACAACTTCCAGAGATCCCTGGCCTGGCAGTGCTATCGAGAAGCACTACCCGTTCGGGATAAGCTCTACAGGTATGGCTCGAGAAACACGGGGCCGACCTGTCCGAGATGAGGGCAGAGCGACGAAACCGTTCTGCACGCACTCGTACAGTGTCCCACCATTTCCGAGCTGTGGGCTTACGTCGAACAACTGCTATCGCGTGTGGGACAAGTCGGTCTATCAGCCGAGTCTATCGTGAATATTGTCGCGCCTCCTTCCTTTAAACGGGAAGGAAGAGCTATTTTCATCGTACTTGTGGCTATGGCGAAAAAATGTGTATGGTGGACGCGTCTGAAAGGTCTGGGCAATCTCTCATCAACTTCTTCAAGTATCACCTGAAGAGGAAGGTGAGAGTAGAAAGGGAAGTCTTGTCTAGTGAATGCTTCAAAAAAAGATGGGTGAATGTAGCAAGGATGGCACGTGTGAACGATGGAGCCATCTTGAGCATAAACCTATGAACTAGAAAAAAAAAATCCAGGAAAAAAACAAAAAACAAAAAGGCAAAAGAGAGTCACTTACTGTTATAGTTTCTTCAATGACAATATTGACCAAGGTCACCGTGGTCTTTTCCGTAGGCTTTTCTTTCCACGGCCAAACCTAAACTGTCTCCCCTCTTTTTACACGAGAACATTACTGTGATACACGATCCCTATTGATCGTTTTTTTTCTTTTTTTTCTTTTTTCTTTCTTTCTTCTCGACCCCTTTTGATCGAACTCCCCTCTTTTTCCCTTCCTACGATCCCTTTTGATCGACACAGCCCTTTTTTTTCCATTCCCCCTCCCAAAAAGAAAAGCTCTACATTGTATTTGTCCTATCTTTGTTGAGCCCTGTGTGGCTAATAAAAGAAATGTATCTATCTATCTATCTATCTATCTATCTATCTCTCTATATATATATATGGTGCTCCAGCATGACCAGAGCCACTTGGCTGAAACCCATATATATATATATATATATATATATATATAATATATAATATATATATATAACAATAATAAATGGATGTTTATTATTATTATTATTATTATTATTATTATTATTATTATTATTATTATTATTATTATTATTATTATTATTATTATTATTATTATTACGTGAGATAGCAGCACATGCCATCAATGTGACACTGGGGTAAAAATATAAGAAACCTGATATACCCATCATGACTGCCCGTCTGATAAACGTACACCAGGTCGAGTAGCCCATACCACTCGAAAGGTCGTTGAATAAGGGTTGTTTAAGGATGTTGAACGACATACCCTTGTTTCCAGAGGTGAATTATTCAAATCCCCCAAAATTCCCACCCACTACTTCTGCATGTGATCAGAGATGAACATATCGTCAGCCACCAAGAGACATGCTCAACTGGTTAAGGTCAAACAACTGAAAAGCAAATCTGCGGTATGTAGCCCATCTTTTATACCTGTAGCCCATTATTATTATTATTATTATTATTATTATTATTATTATTTCTTTTTTCTTCAAATTTTCTTCCATTTCTCGCTGAGTGTTTTCCGTACACCTAGGGCAGAGAAGCTCATTGTATGCATTCCCAGTTTACACACGCAAATTCACAGGTAAAATATGTTTTCTGCAAGTGCTCCACCTTTATTGCAGCCCCTATTTGTTCCACGTACTTCTCGAGATTTTTACTCACTGTTCCCAGGGCTCCGACAATTATTGGTACTATTGCTACCTTTTCATCGACCACAACTGCTTAACATCCCAAGCTAACCTGTCATATCTCTCGACTTTTCTTTCTTTCTTATCGCATACCTTGTTGTCAGCTGGGCATGCTATGTCTATGATCCAGCATAGTTTGTTTTCTTTCTCAATTAAGACTATGTCCGGCTTCCTATTTTCAATCTCATGGTCACACTGAATCAAGTTCTTAGTAGAATCTTTTAGGGGTAGGAGTTGAACTGTTTGTTTTGTTCAAAGAAACGTTGGGGTTTCTCATACCGGCGGATCCTTTGTGCATTGGCGAGTATATCTTGCTTTAGCTGTTTTTTTAACACAGGTATACCTTGTTCTGTAATTTTGTATTTACGTAGTATTTTTCTTCTCTTTTTTTTTTTGCTTTGTAGTGTCAATTGTCTACTAGTTTCATTAAGGATTGACAGATTCTTTCGTTTATTTTCTATTTTTCTGGATATTATTTATCTACAGGGTTTGTTCGGGTGGTAATGCTCCTGTTTGGATGGGTTTGATGGGGTATCCAGCTTCTTTTGCGACCACAGAGGCTGCTGCATATATTATAACATTTAATCTGGTCATATTGATATTTATTTCTGTAGCTATTAGTTCTGTGACGGTCAGGTTCATGCTATTTATTATTGATGTTTTATTATCAATTTTAATTTTTGGGAAGTGCAATCGGTGGTCCATACTGAAATCTGTGGCTTTCAATTCTTTGATTAAACTCATTTTTATAGTATCATAATCATTAGTTTCACGTTCACAGTTTCCAGGCTTTAGATTTGTTTCGTTTCCCACCCCCGTTCATATTTTTGTCTGTGGTGTTCTGGTTTGGTACATTTTGCACATCATTTATACTTTCCTACGGTCTGGGTTTGTTGTCTTTCGTTGCTTACTTCGTTTTTGTTGGACATGTTACGTCTGTCTTCGTATTTTACAGTTCCAATGCTTATAATAATATTTGACATTGCTGTGTGGCTACTATCTACGTTTTCCTGATGTATTTTTCCTTTTAAGTGTTCTATTTCTATTTCTGATAAGTTTTTTGTTTTGAGAATATATTTCCGTATGTTAGCTAGTTTATTAGGATTCATTGCTGTATCCAAATTCTTATCTAGGTTATTGTTCTTCCAGATTTTATTTGTATATGTTGTGTTTTCGTTCAGTGGGTAGAGCACTGCTATAAAATAAGTGTGTAAGATTGAAATATATTCCTCACGTGTCCATTTCATTTGTGTGACATGAGGAATAACGTCTGTCCCTTTATTTTGATGGTCATCATTTTTGTTGGGTACCGATCCGTTCATTTCTGGTGTTAAATGGTTTTTCGCACTTTATTTGTAACAAGTTTAAAGTACGAACTTCCCGTTTGTTATCTTTGGGTTGAATAATACATGTATTATTTAATTTATTTTTCAGTTTTATTATTTAATATTTCTTATTATTTATTGATATTATTATCATTATTATTACTATTATTTTTGCAGTTTATTTATCAAAGTTCTTCCGTCACACATACTGTGACCTCTTTAGCTATTTCCTGGCCACTAAAGTGTCTCCTCTTGTCCTGGATAAGAGGAGACACCTGGGGCGGAGAGTCGCTGAAGAGGACACAGAATATGTGCCGAAAGAACTTTGAGCAATGAACAACAAAATAATTAATAATAACACAAAAAAAGTGAAGAGCAAATAGTGCGTATGCTTGATTGGCATGATGACCGTCCCCAAGTATAGCAATATACTTTGTGAAGGCGCATGGCTTAGTGGTTAAGGTGCTGCACTCACGATTGCGAGATCGTGGGTTCGCTTCCCAGACCGGGCATTGCGTTGCGTTCTTGAGCAAAGCACGTCATTAGAGTGGAGAGGGTCTATGAGGTGTCGTGCAAGCCTTATTGGACCTAAAACTCTACATAGGCATTGCTGACCTCTGCTTGGTAAGTGCTGCTTATTTCTTTTACCTTTATATACAGTTATTTTATTTTCAGGATACATGTATCTTTATTTTTAGTATATATTTATTTTATTTTTATTCGGGAGTCCTGCAGCGATGGGAAAGTGGCGAAGCATGCAGACCTGACAGGGCTGGAAGTATGTGGTCAGTGACCTGCACGTAGGCGGCCCATGCTAGATATAAAGTTATCTCCTTGTCGCCCAAGACAGCGATAGGATTCGGTTGCTGCATGGGTGTCTGTGCAGCTCCATTTGAAGAGGGCACTGCTCACCCAGAGGCCGGGGACGTTCTAGAAAAGGTGAACAAAAAATTGCCTGTTTTTCTATATCTGGTCAGTTTAGCGCGATTGACGGATGTCCACCCTGCGCTCGAAAAACAATGAACATTTTTTTTTACAAAATCTGGATGGAACTTGAACATTTCGTGTTGGAATGTGCGCACTCTGTTGGATAACAAGAGTGATTGTAGGCCTGAAAGACGCACTGCACTTGTTGCTCGCGAGCTAAACGTCTATAACATTGATATAGCTGCACTTTCAGAAACTCGTATAGAAGGTGGTGGTCAGCTTGAGGAAGTAGATGGATACACCTTTTTTTGGAAAGGGAGGCTGAAGGAGGAGCGCAGAGAGGCTGGTGTTGGCTTTGCAGTTCGATCTGATATCCTTAAGAAGTTGGAGGAGCTTCCTGTTCTTATAAATGAACGTCTAATGATTCTACGATTGTACCTGAAAGGTGGGAGGTTTGCTACTCTAATAAGTGTCTATGCACCTACTTTGACTAGTTGTGATGAAGATAAAACTTTTTTTATACCCAACTGAGAGCCGTACTTAGGAAAATCCCCAATTTTGATGAAGTCATTCTACCGGGGGATTACAATGCCAGGGCTGGAACAGACTGGCAAACATGGAACTCTCTAGGACGTTTTGGAGTAGGGAAAATGAATAGCAATGGTCTCATGCTGCTGGAGTTTTGCGATGAACATGGACTTTACATCGCAAGCACTCATTTTATGCACTAAGGTGATCACACAGCAACATGGATACATCCAAGGTCTAGAGTTTGGCACTTGCTGGATTATGTCATAATACGCAAGCGTAACATCTATGACATTTGTAGTGTTAAATCCTTTCTTGGATCGGAATGCTGGACAGACCACAGTCTGGTGCGAGCAAAGTTCCGGATGATGATTAGAGTGAAAGAGTGAAGAGGGCCAGTTGGCATTCCTCGGCGTCTGAATGTCCACAAGGTATATGCTACTGTGTTGAGGGAAGAGCTTCAAACTCGCCTGTCCAGCATGGAAAATACTATAGTATGGGAAAATTTTCGGGACCAGGTTTTTCAATGTACTGCTGAAACACTGGGATATGCTACTGCCAGACACAGAGACTGGTTTGATGAAAATGATGCTGAAGCTCAGCGACTATTGGTTGTAAAGCGCCATGCCCGCAATGTATTGCTGCACAGAAGACTTTCAGCTGTGCAGAGAAATCTATCACTTGCTCACTATAGCCGTGTGAAATCACTACTGTAGCGATCTCTCAGGAAGATGCAGAACACTTGGTGGGAGGATCTTGCTCGTGATGTTCAGGCTGCTGCTGATGCAAATGACAGCAAGAAGCTTTACCATCTTATGAAGCAAGTTTATGGGCCTAGGAGCTCTGCATCAGCTCCTTTGCTTTCCAATGAGTCTTCTACTCTATTTACTAAACCAACAGAAATGACAGGTCGCTGGATTGAACACTTCTCTGAATTCCTAAACCATGAGTCAGTTGTGGATGAAACAATGATTGATACTATGCAACAAAGACCTATCATTGCTTCCTTAAATTCTACAACCTCAGTAGATGAGGTTATGACAACAATAAGTAAATTGAATTTTGGTAGGGCACCCAGAAGGGATGGCATTTGTGCTGAGATCTTGCGATTTGGTGGTGATTACATAATACAGTCCCTTCATGAACTTATTAATGTAGTCCGGAGGGATGGTGCAATGCCTAAGGACTGGAAGGAGGGGGTCAACACCTTTGAGAGAGTATGTATTCTGCATGAAGAACTTAAGCGAGCTGCTCGAAAGCGCGCTGCTGGTGTGGTGAATGGAGAAAGCTTGGTTTGCAATGTTTGCAGCCGAGTATACTTGCTAATAGTGGGGCTCATTAGCCACCAACGAAGCCGCAAATGCAAAATATAAGTTAGTCTTAGAGTGCACAATGTTCCTGAAGGTCAGCAATGGTCTTCCTCGGTCACGAGTGAACGGCCATCATCACGTATGTACACACACACACACACACACACACACACACACACACACACACACACATATACACACATATGCATATATATATATATATATATATATATATATATATATTATATATATATATATATATATATATATATATATATATATATATATATATATATATATATATATATATATATATATATATATATATATATATATATATATATTATATATATATATATATATATATATATATATATAATATATATATATATATATATATATATATATATATATATATATATATATATATATATATATATATATATATATATATATATATATATATATATATATATATATATATATATATATATATATATATATATATATATATATTATATATATATATATATATATATATATATATATATATATATATATATATATATATAATATATATATATATATATATATATATATATAATATATATATATATATATATATATATATAATATATATATATATATATATATATATATATATATATATATATATATATATATATATATATATATATATATATATATAATATATATATATATATATAATATATATATATATATATAATATATATATATAAATATATA
>NC_142931.1:102770408-102772908 GCF_046866305.1 Octopus bimaculoides | reverse complement strand
TATATATATATATATATATGTATATATATGTATATATATATATATATACATATACATATACAAGGCATATGTGTGGAGGGAGGGAGAAAGATTGGGGTAGGAAAGGGAGATAGAGAAAATGTGTGATTGTTTGATAGGTGCATTTGTGTGTGTATGTGTGTGTGTGAGAGAGATAGAGAGAGAGATAGAGAGAAAGATAGAGAGAGAGAGAAAGAGAGAAAGAGAGAGAAAGATAGATAGTTAGTTAGATAGATAGATAGATAGATAGATAGGAGAGAGAGAGAGAGAGAGAGAGAGAGAGAGAGAGAGAGGGAGAGATAGATAGAGATAGAGTGCACTAGTGTGGGCCAGACATATGGTGAGCCTCCATTAGCCCTTAAACAGCAAAACCACCCTAACCCTAACCCTAACCCTAACCCTAACACACCTTTTTTCCGGATTCATTACGACGTGAATTTTCAAAGGTCACGAATTTTTATAAAAGCAAAGTAATTGCAATGAAAATTACTGGTATTTTAAATTAATATACAGGGTGTCCACAATAACACTCCCTGATTTAATGATGCTATGATATCTGAAGTAATTCTGATATATTGATTAATATAGTGTTCACAGATGCCCCAACAATAATATTTTCGTTCATTTTCAGGTGATTTACCGTCTTCGACGTGAATACAAGAAAATCCAAGATGGCCTCCACCTCACAGCAACGCAGCTTAGAGTATTTTTGTGGATACCCTGTATAATTAAACGTTGTGTTGTGACGTTGTTTTGGAATCTGACTTGGCGAATGAATGGGAACAAAACTGAATTTTTTTATCCACTATATCACATTCTGTATTTATGTTAATGTATTCATTTATTATTGTTTTACATTGTGTATTTATTATGTTAATGTATTGAATATTAGGCAACAGAATGATCGTGGAAACCAGGGCCGGATTTATGAACGAGCCAATATGGACCATGGATTATGAGACCTCAATGTTTAGGGGATCCCTTTCACTCAGAGGAGCCTAAAGCCTGGATTTAAAAATTAAGGAATATATTTTACAGCAATCAAATACATAATTTGTAATTTTTTACTTATTCTTTTATTCTTTTACTTGTTTCAGTCATTTGACTGCGGCCATGCTGGAGCACTGCCTATTTTTCCAATATGGTTCTTTTAAAATTATTCAGCCCACTTTTGGTTTACTGGGCCCTTTTAGATTTAAAAACCTATTGAACTTAAGTGGGGTCTCTCTGAATTAATTGAAGCTCTTTTAAGTTTTGAGGACTCTTCAAACTGATTGGTGCTTCTAGATTTAATGGGTTCCTCTCTATTACCTTATGTCTTGAATTAGCAAAATCGTTAGATCCTCCAAAGCCTATTGGATCAGAAGCTTCACAAGATCTAAATCTGGCCCTGATAGGAACTCATGTAAAGCTGTACTGATGTCAACAGTTGGTCGTAACGCGAGTCTGAATGAAAAGCATAAGATTGTGAGCTTTTATTGTTTTGTCCCAGAATGGGCCTGGTCAAGAGGAGTTGCCGTCTGAAGCATTTCTACATATTCTATATGTACAGGTAGATTATACATGTCTTCATCTTGAAAGACGGTAGCGGATGGTTTGAAGGAGATTAACTGATATTTCAAGCAAGCTAAGGGTTCCTGTAAAAGTTCCTTTGGTGGCTGGTTCGCAAGATAGTAAGTTCAAATCTATTTCGGATGTTTCCGTCGGTACCTGGACAGAAATCATTTTCCATTATCTTTTAGTAAATTAAATAAAAGATGTGCGGTTTGGGAGTTGTTTTGGTTGGTATTTCTAGCAAGTCGGTCGACCATATAGAGATTTCTTCATTAGTTCGTACGTTGTGGAATGAATATCGTGTGCATATGTGTATGTGTGTAAGTGTATGCATGTATGTATGTATGTATTTATGTATGTATGTATGTGTGTGTGTATGTGCGTATGTGTGTGTACGTATGTAAATGGATGTGCATGTTATGTATGTGTATGTAAGCCTATGCATTTGTTTCTGTGTATGTATCTATGTTTGTATCTGTATGTGTATGTATGCCCATCTGTGTGTATGGGTTTATGTATGTTTATGTGTGTGAATATGTGTATGTGTACATATGTGTGTATCAGTGTGCGCGCGCGTGTATGTGTGCGCGTGTGTGTGAGTGTGTGTGTCTGTCTGTCTGTGAATAGTAAGAGTGTAAAAGAGAAGATAGGGAGAAGAATGAAAATAACTAGAATTAACATATAGGGACACAGACCTACATTCTCTCTGTCTAACTGACTGTCGCTTTCTCTCTCTCTCTCCCCACATCTCTCTCTCATTCTGACCTCTTCCTTCTCTCTCTCTCCTTTTCTATATATATTTATTATATACATAAACACACAGACAAGCATATATCATATAATATTCAAGGACACATGCACACACGCACGGACACGCTTTTTCTCTCCCCGACTCTCTCTCTCCCCGACTCTCTCTCTCCCCGACTCT
>NC_142931.1:102760408-102767908 GCF_046866305.1 Octopus bimaculoides | reverse complement strand
GCAATTATACCAGTTCTTTAGTACACTATAGGAAAAGTTCTGTATGTGAAAGTGAGGAGGCTGAGTGTGGCAGAGCTGATCACTAGTTGTGATGTCGTGGCATCGATGCCGGGCCGTGATTCTTGTTATACAGATGTTCGTCGTTATGACGTCTCTTATATTCTTTCTGGGCTAGTGGTGTACATTGGCTGGTAATATGCCATACGGTTTCACCATTTTGTCCACAGAGTCTGCGTTTATCACTTTCTGATGTGTTGTCTACTCTCTATCTTATATAGTTTGTTCTTAGTGCTTGCTGTTGGGTAGCACATTTTAGAGCCTCCGTTTCCGGTTTTAAATCACTTTTAGTCATCCACAGCCATCTTTTTTCTCTGTCTGTCTTATCTTCAACATTCCTATGGAATTGACTATGTATTCTTTTCTTTACCCATCTATTTTCAGTTTCATTTGTTTTCAATTGCTTGTACAGTGCTTTATCTTTGCAATCTTTCATCCTACACAAGCCTGACTTTCTTACTTCTAATAATAGCGGTTCTGTGACACTTTTTTTACATACCATGCTATGTTGTTTTCTTCTGCTCTAATGCTGTGTTCGCATCCAATAAGTCCTCTTCCACCTCTTTTTCTTGATACATATAGTCTGTCTGTGTCACTTTTTGGGTGGAGTGTCCCATATCTTGTTAGCAACTTCCTTATCTTTCTGTCTAAGCTGTTTAGTTCGTCTACTGTCCATGCGATTACCCCTGGTCCATATCTAAGGAGTGAAACCACCCAGGTGTTGATAGCTTCAATCTTATTCCGTCCGTTTAATTTCGAATTAAGGATCAGTCTCAGTCTACGCAAGTACTCCGCCTTAAATTTTTCTGTCATTTCTTTCTCCATCAATTTCTCCATTTCCCAAATCCCCAAGTACTTATAGCCTGTCTCTTCCATCTGCTTCATAACCCCCCTGACGGCGTCGACAGCCCGTCCATACATTTGATTTTGCCTCTCTTCAAGACCAACACACCACACTTTCTCAGTCCGAACTCCATTCTGATATCACCACTAAAGGTATACACTGTATCAACGAGGTGACTGACTTGGACTTCATCTTTACCATTAAGTTTAAGGTTATCCATGAATAACAAATGGTTGACTTTTTGTTGGAAGCTTTTGAATACACACCCACCGTTTACTTTCCTAAGAATCAGTGTTAGTAGTATCAAGCACAGTACAAAGATCAGTGGGGACAGGCAGTCCCCTTGGAAGATGCTCCTCCTGATTCCTACTTTCCCAAAACTTCTTCCGTATGCTGTCAGGTCCTTCCTCCAATTCACCATTCTTTTTCCAAGCAATCGCTCAACATTCAATGCAATACCAAATAGGTTCACACATTCCATTATCCAAGAGTGTGGCATCATATCGTATGTCTTACGATAGTCGACCCATGACATGGCTAAGTTACTTTTCCTCCTCTTGCAGTCTCTAAGTACAATTTTGTCTATCAGGAGTTGATCCTTGGTACCTCTGCACTTACGCTTGCAACCTTTCTGTTCATGAGGCAGGACTCCATTTTTTTTCCAGATGTTCGTACATTGACTCTGCGAGTATTCCAGTCAATAATTTCCACACAAGTGGCAAACAGGATATCGGCCTGTAATTGTCTACTGTATTGCTTTCAAGTACAGCACTGTCCTACCCAATGTCAACCACTCTGATTTTACTAGGTCGGCATTTAACAAGGTGTTGAGTTGCGTAGCTATTCGTGCATATTATTCACCAGATCTTTTGATCCGGTAGCCTTGAAATCCATCTGTTCCCGGAGACTTCCAGTTGCTCATTTTTTTTCTGATTTCCTTCACTTCCCCAACTGAAATGACTAGTTCTGCCTGCTTTGGACAGACTACTGTTTGTTTTAGTGCTTGCAACCATTCAGCATCCTTCTTGTGCTCCTTGTCTTTGCTCCAGATGTCACTCCAAAACCTTTGACTTTCATTGTTATCTGGTATCAACTTTTCATCTGTACACTCTCAATTTATTTCTTTATAGAATCTCTTCTGATCTACTCTGAATAACCTATTCTGGTGGTAACCCTTCATTTTTTGGTCGTATCTTACCATCTTTGCTTTCTTTGCAACGAGCGCTGTTTCAGTTCTTCCATTACCATTTTCAGACCCTTTCTTTCAATATTATACTTCCTTTTCAGCGCCTTGTATTTTTGTTCGCTTTTAAGCTCCCCTTTCTCTTTTCGGTCTAACAGAAATTTTCTTCGAGAGCAAATCTAACCCTGCCTGTATTCTTTTTTTCCACCATGGGTCTTTTCTTTTGTCACTCCCATTATGTTTCTTTTTCTTGACATCAACACCCACATTTTCTGCTACAACAATACTTGCTGTCTTGATCAAATTATTTGTTTCTGTGATGTTTGTTCTGATGTATTTCAGAATATCATTGACATTTTTCGTTTCTTGGTTCAACTTCCACCGGTCAACCTTCTTAAGGTTGCAAATAATGTCGCTATTGTTCTCTTGTAGTCTTGCCTTTATTGTTTCGTAGATTGCCTTTTGTTCATTTGTATGTAGCCATTAGTTTTATTGTCTTCTTTTAGATCATCTATATGCCTCTCATCAAGTAAACTACCACTGTTCCTTTCCTGTGCTATGAGATTACTTTTATTAGTAAGAACTGTATTTTCATCGTTATCTCTACTGCTATTTTCCAAGATTCGTCTTTTGATAGCTTCGAGCTCTACTTCTGTGAACCAACGATTTTTCTTATTTCTCTAGCTTGATCACATAGTTTCTTTTCTGTGAGTTGAAACAATTCCCTTTCTCTCCAATGATCATACATACGTTGTTTGTAACCCCTAATTTGAGCACCGTTTTCATCTACCGGGTTGCTCAGGTAGTAACACTCCACGACCACAACATTAATTTGCTTGCTCCATCTACATCGTGTGTGGTGGTCCCTTTCTGGATATCGACAGGCTGAAGCCGAACCAGAATCTCTGAGCCTGCCGGGTGCAACACTGTCACCATCAATGGCTCCAGTTTCATTACCACCGTTATTCACAATATTTTTTAAAATTCATTGTCACTCATATGAGGTGCCGATTATCAGGTTGCGCAATTACCAGTGCTTTTATTGTGACACCATCACTAGATGTATCAATAATCAGGAGATGGGGAAACTCTAATAATAATTATTATTATTATTATTATTATTATTATTATTATTATTATTATTATTATTATTATTTCATTTGCAATGTGATGATCCTGTTAACAATGGAGGATTTAACTGACTCCCTGTCAAGTTATGTAACCGCAGAATATTTGACGTTTCAAAAAGTGTGTTCTTTTACCATGAAGTAATACTGAGACAGATTCCAATTGTGTTAATGTGTTTCTGGAAGCTTTTTGTCATCGATCCAAGTGCTCCAATCACGATTGCTACCACTCTTGCTTTGAAAGCATTCTCTCGACATTTTCTCGACTTCTGTTCTCAAATCTTCATATTTTACGATTTTCTCGTTTTCTTTACCATTGATGTAATGATCCCCTGGGGAAGTTACATTGATCAGCAAACACGTCCTTACACCAAAGTTATATCTGGCCTTGTATGTTCAATAAATCTGTCTGTATTGTAAAGTCGCACATGAGTTTCACAGTCTGATTTTCTTGGACCTTCTCTTGTTTGTGCAGTCAGCGTTTCCCAGTGGCTTTTGAACTCAGAATATAACGACAGACGAAATACCAATAATAATAATGCTGCTTACTACAGGCGCAAGAAGAACATACTCAAAGTAGGTCCATTCAGCCTCTCCGGTTTTACCCCTGACATCCAGCCCCCGATAAATACACTGGGAGGCAGCAAGTACCTCTATACCCCCACCTTCCTCTTCAAATGATGTTTTAAGAAATTGATGAGAGCTTGACAAGATATAAAAGTGCCTGTCTTCAAACCTTTGAAACGGGTCCATTATATATCCTCTTTCGCCATAGCCACTAAACAGAAAAACCTGTTTCCCCTCCAGGCCAAAGGAAGGTGGTGTGTTGATCTTACTGCACACTCAGCGGACAGCCGGATTCATCATACACGAGACAGCAGCTGTTCGACACAAGTCACCAAGTCGCTAATGCGGAGATACTGAACGATTGCGTGCAGGACGGTTTTGTCCTTCTGTATTCATCTCGGACAGGACTGACTGTTCGAGCTGCCATGCCTGAAGAGCTTGTCTCGAACAGGTAATACCTCCTTGTAGCACTGCCTTGCCTAGGACTTTTTGAAACTGTCTATTGTATTCGACCCGAAAGTCATCCGAAAGAGACCACCCAGACTGTCCTCGCCGATGCCCAGAGTCAATGCTAGGCTATCATTCCTCAAACTCTCAACTAACTCCACCCGCCCCTAGAAATAGTGAGCTGTTTTCCCGTTAACGGCTTTGTCCAGCCGTTACAATGTTGTGAGTGTTGTATTCTTCTCGGGAACTCGCAGAGAAAACACAACGAGTTGTACAACTTAATCATTACATTTATTTATTAACCATAACAAAAGACTCACTCACCGAATGTTAATTATCAAGAAACGTTTGTGTTTACAAGAATGTTTTCCTCGCCATATCTCTCAATCCCGTTCAATCTCGACAGTCACTCAAAACAGCAACGAAACAGGGACGGACCCCAGACGAACTATATTGAAATATGGGACTTCAAACGAACAACAAACAAATCTAACAGTCAATATAACAGTGAGCGTCTGATAGCATTCTAGATGCCAAACGCCCAATCTTGGTCTCCGTTGACCTACGACTCAACTTGGTCTCCGCTTGACCTACCACTCAACTTGGTCAAGGAGACGAGATTTAAAAAGACATGTCGTACGAAAGACGTCCACACCGGTTTGCTCCTGTTTTCGTCATCGTTGTTGACACCATCGAGATGATTCAGATATTTCTGCAGCTACCTCAGATCGTACCAGCACATCACCAAAGAAGGAATTTCGAGACTATGACGGAGTGGGTGTTGTAAGCAGATGAATTTCCTGACCATTGGAACCTGAATCGTTCATAAGAATCAGAAAAGTAAGCATTCAAATCTGGACAGAAATTGGATCTATTTTAAAACGGGGGCCACATTTTTCATTAATGTTTTACGTAGTGTTTTTGGCACCGAAAGACTTTCAAACTTCGTATACTTATCTATTTTGTGTTATAGAACAGAAAAATATTTTTGTATTCGAATTTATTTCATGTAAAAAATTGTCTTATTTCGATAATTTCAACCAATCACTGACAAGTATTCAGTTGTTTACATTTACTCCTTTGGCTGATTAAGCGGTGTAAAGGGTATTTAATCTCCATAGCTTCGTTTTATTTGCTTTTCATTTAAAATTTGCTTTTTTCATTTTCTTTTTTTTTCTTCGTTTTATTTGCTTTTTTCTTTTTAAATTTGCTGTTTTACCCTAACCCTAACCCTAACCCTAGCCCTAACCCTAGGGTTAGGGTTAGGGTTAGGGTTAGCCTATAATAGAAAGGTTTATTAGCTACTGCCAATATGCTTCAGCCATTTTTTGACAAGGAAATAATAATTTTATCACCGATAGAATTGTTTCAGAATCGTTTGTTTATGTAGTCGGCACTTAATGTATATCGGCTGAATGGACGTCAGTGATTGGTTGAAATTACAGAAATACGACAACTTTAACATGGAATAACTTAGGGATTTCTTTTTTTTTAAAGAAGACTAAGAGAAAAAGATGTTTTATATGACACATTCTACCAGTGTTCCAAGTTTCAAAGTGTTTCGTTAAGAAAATACTGTGGCCCCCGTTTTAAAATAGATCCCAGAAATTTCTTGGGATAAGGTACGGAAGTCAGGCGGTAGTACACCACTGAACTGATATATGCACTCGCTTCTTCCGTCCGGCCTGTCAGAAATAGCTTCCTCTCACCCCATTTCTGTGTAAGATTGGCCACCCTGCTAGTAACATTCCCAGTTTCTGTTCACTTGGAGTTCTGGTCCGAACCAGACTCCGAACACTTTCACAAGACCTTAGTCCAGCGACAGAAATCACCTGCTTGGTGTCAAATTTTTACACAAGACTAGCAATATTAGTTGGTTGCTTACAACGACCTCACTGCTCAACTAGTACTTATTCTATCGACTTCGCAATGATAAAAGGCAAATACTGCCGAAGTGGACGTTGTTGGGCTTCGTTAAATAAAGTACCAGTCAGGTATTTGGGTGGTGGTGGGGAGGGTCAATGGTATGAACTAGCCTCGGTCGGCTCAAAAGTTACTGGTCTTCATTAGAGATTAGAAGCCATTAAATTTTCGTCTTTCGTTTTTGTCATTTCTCTTGTTTGCTCGCTCTTTTTTTGTTAACCTCACACTGTACCGACCTGCAATGTTTTGTGGCATTTAGATATACCCCTCCATGTCCTTGGTCGAGATGTCACAGAAGTCAACCTTCCGGATCCGGTAAGAAATGGAGTATCAGTTATACATTGGGGTTAATTTAATGGACACTAATAACATCCACCTCCCACCTCCCACCACCGCATGTAATTTTGTGCCTAGTATTGTTGACCTTGATGCTTTTGCTGACAGCTAACTCGGACTGTTTTTATCGGTCACCACCCCACCAACCACCATCCCACCCCATCACCACCACCACCACCACCACCACCACCACCACCAGCACCACCACCACCAGCACCACCACCACCACTAAAACATCATCATCATCGACATCATTGCCATTACACTCTCTTCACCCCCCCCCCATCTGCCCCCCCCACCGACACTACCATCACCACCATCAACACCATTATCCTCTCACTCCTGCCGTGCAACTACCACCGGATATCCTTTCTATCTCCGGTGTTTCACGTCTCATCAATACCGTCAGAGGGCAGCAGCAGCAGCAGCAGCAGTCACTGTGGTAGTAGTAGTAGTAGTAGTAGTAGTAGTAGTAGTAGTAGTAGTAGTAGTAATGCAACAACAACAACAATAACTGTAACAGCTGCAATATCAGCTGCAGTAACATCAACTGGAACGATAGCAATTGCATCAATAATAAAAAGACAGCAGCAGCAGCAACGAAGAGAGTAGCAGCAGTAGGAAACAAAGCAGCAGCAGCAGCAGCAGAAATAGCAGCAGCAGCAGCAGAAACAGCAGCAGAAACAGGAACAGGAACAGCAGCAGCAGCAACAGGGAGCAGGCCGCCATTGTTGTCTGGTGTCAACGACCTCGCTGCTGTAAGCCAGACAATAATACTACCACCGCCACAACTGCCAGCGCATCCCTCAAACATTACCACCACCACTGACACCACAACACTACTACTACTACTACTTCCTATACTAGCATCTCAACCAGCACCACCGCTTCACTACTACCAGCAGCGCCTCCAAACAACATCAACACTACCTCCGTAACAACTGCTACCACACTAACCAGCACCACCAGTACTGTTGCTGGCACTTAAACTGTAATCAGCACAGCTACTAAACCAT
>NC_142931.1:102745408-102755408 GCF_046866305.1 Octopus bimaculoides | reverse complement strand
ACTACACAACACCACAAGATACTACAACACAACACAACCGCTAAACAAACATATCTCTCCTCCTCAAAACCTATAACACTCACCGTTTTTTTTTTATCGTCTTCTCCTCACCTCTGCCACGCCCCCTGTCTGCCTTTTCTCTCTCACCCTCTCTCTCTCTCTCTCTCTCTCGCTCATACACACATACACACATACACACATGCACATATAAATACCCTCTCTTATTCCCTCCCCTAAAACACTGCCTGTCTACACCGTCCCTATTATCCACCAACCACACACACACATACACACATACACACACACACACACACACACACACACACACACACACTTGTCTCAGCCAATCAGCTTCCAACGTCTCTTACTACTACTACTACTACTACTACTACTACTACTACTACTACTACTACTACTACTACTAGTTGCTGCCTCGATTTCAAGTTTTCAAGGTCAAGGCAATAAATGCAAAAATCGCACAAATGAAAAAAAAAAGATTTACCATCATCACCATCACTCCCACTTCTTCTTCTTCTTCTTCTTCTTCTTCTACCACCATCATCATCGTCAACATCATCATCATCATTATTAATATTACTTTTACGTATGTCATCACAGCCAACACAACTAAAATCTACAGAATGGTCTTAGCTAGGAGGCCTTTGATTATTGGTCTTCTCAATAATAGTAGCCTAGAGCTAAACAACAATAACAACAACAACAACAACAACCGAAACAACATCAAATTCCATTATTACCATCCATATAAACATCATCACTATAACTATCATCACCATTGCTACCCTCGTTACCTGTACCACCTCCTCCTCCTCCTTCTCATCATCATCATCATCACCATAACCACCACCACCACCACCACCACCACTTCAACGAGTGGTTGCTCGACCTGCAAGAAATAGCAGCCAAAGAATCCAACAGTCTAGGAGGAATTAGTCAATCAACAAGAAGAGAGTAATCGAAGGAACATCGTTACGGTGTGACTAGCGATGAAAATTTGCCTTTGATCTTTTCTTCAAGACAAGGAAGCATACTTTGGGCATTGTGTGTGTGTGTGTGTGTGTGTGAGTGCGTGGCAACAACACCACAGCTCGGGTCTTTCACTGATAGCAACAAGCAGGTGCTATCCAATACCACTTAAATGTGTTCCAGTTTTTTTCAGCAAGCGACAGACAAGAGGCAGTGGAGTTAGTTACTTCGACAGTATGCCACAACTCTTGGTGGAAGGTAAAATACTGTCAAAAGCCGATTTCTGCAGCTGAGGATGTGTTCATCAGTGGTTCTAGTAGTGGTTCTGGACTGCGTGATCTGCTTTTCGAACTGTTTTGTACCATATGAAATCTTTTTGCTACTGTTTCGATAGATGCCTATCATAACTGGAACCAGTCAAACGAAATCCAAATTGAATTATTCATGGAGTTGCGGCACTGATGAAGAATAATTCAAAACAGGGGTGGGGGACAAAGTAGGCAATTTTAGTCCCATTACACTGGTAAACTCCCGAGTTAAATACTTTAGCAAAGGTGATCGCGATGAGGTGGGCACGAGCTCTAGGGTCGATAGTGAGAAATTCGCAAACCTCCAGCAACCTCTACATCAGTACTAGATCTATCTCAGGTGAGGACCGGATCGTTATAAGCCAACCTCATAACAGCTACCAGCTAGCGATAGCGACTGTTGATTGTTATAAGGTGTCTGTTCTAAGCGAAGCTGGTTTCAATCTCGTCTTCAGAGGCTGGATTGCTACAATGTTTTGCGGCATTTGTTCAGTGATCAGACTAAATAAATGTTCTCTCTTCAGTATGTTTTAGCAAGTTGGAGATATTGAGAGGCATGCAGCTCGAACTGTGACAGGAGAGTCGTATCTTCATATACAGTCGTCGTCATTGTGTTGGAACATCTTAAATCTTGGTGGTCGGTTAATTATCAGAGAAGTACTCAGTGATAATATGAACTCGCATTAATTAAGCTGAAGTGGGTGGGGGGATTGTGATTCGGTACCTGGTGAGTCCAGTCCATGCAGTTCTGTGGAATATGTCGCCGGACCGACGTTCCGGTTAAATTGCTTGGAGTTCGGTTCAGTTCGGACTGTTAGGTGGGTAAAAAGAAGACATTGTGAGTAGGGTTACTAGTTTCAGTCTGAAATGTGCTGAGAAGAAACTATTCTTCATGAAAAGTAAAATGACGAAGGCTAGGATTGAAATCGCTTTAGTACTTCTACTTTCGCCGGTGCTTCTACTACAATGATTTCTATGAGCAATTGATCAGAAGGAGTGTGTACTCTTTCGCCTTCTGTGAAACTGATAGCTTCCACTGGTCAAAAGATCTATCTGCTACCAATACATCGTCCAATATGGTCTCAGAGTGCCGTAACTGATGATATGCTGATACTAAAACACATGTAAAGAATCCTAATGTGGACAGAGTATGGTTTTTGGGTGGGTGTGTAGAAATGATCGAGGGCTAAATATTTTTCTGTTTTTCAGTATTCTGGGCTTTGTCTTGTTGTTTCAAGTGTAATTTTAATATTCTATCTGTTTAAGGCGGCAAGTTATCAAGATCGTTAGCAAGCTTAGCGACATTTCGTCCGTCTTTAAGTTCTGAGTTCAAATGCCGCCGAGATCGACTTTGTGCTTCGGAGTCAATAAAATAAGTACCGGTTGAGCACTGGGGTGGATGCAATCGATTAATCCCCTTCCTCGAACTTGCTGACCTTGTGTCAAAATTTAAAATCAATATTCTGTCTATTTATTGTATAGTTTAGATGCAACATGTGCTGTGTTGCTTTGTTGGGGGTGTTAGTGTGCCATATATGTTGTATAAGTTCTATTATATCTTTTTTTTAGTGTCAGCTGGCGATTCTGTAGAGTATGTATGGGTTGGTGTTATATAAGTGGGTGACTGGTTACAAGGGTTCCACCTGATCTAATCAACAGAGGAACAGTTTGCTCGTGAAGTTAACATGCAAGTGGCTGAGCATTCCACAAACACGCGTATCCTTTACGTATTTCTCAGGGAGATTCAACATGTCACAGAATATGACAAAGCTATGCCTTTAAATTACAGCTACTACTCATTTCTGCCAACTGAACGGACGAGAGCAACGAGAAATATTGTGACTTGCTCAAAGACACATGGCGCCTCCGGTTTTCGAACATACGACCTCACGATCGGGAGCCGAATACCCTAACCATTAAACCACGCACCTTCATATTTAGGTGGTGATTTTGTTGAATATTTATTGTGCCTTCTTGTGTTATATCATTAAGTGACGATAATATTGAATATTACTGGGGGGGGGGGGGGTTGATGTATTGTATATTGCATATGTTATGTGTGCTGTGTTATTTTACTGGGCGATAAGTATGTGATGTAAGTATGTACACTGTCAGTTGTACAAGTGAATAAAAAGTGACTTGCGCATAACAGAGCTGGTTATTCTTTTGGGTATAGATTTGTGATCCTTTGCATGGCTGATATGTTTTTGTTCAAGATTGTAATAGTATCTCGTGATCCAATTGTTACTACAACTCAATTTTCATAACACGCATCTTGCTTGTTTCATTTCAAAGTCTTTGTATTTTGACGGCTTCTCTATTTCCCCTGGAGCGATGTTTTGGTCACAAAAGATCGATATGTCTATCAGAGTAGAAAGATTCTCGTCCTTGTCATTGATAATTATATGCCTTAAAGTCTTGTCAGTCTGGACAGACGAATTTAGCCAGATTGCTATCATATACTGTGTTTGGTATAGTTTAACATCATTCCTTCAAAATTTTCACGTCGAAGGGTTGTCGTGTTGCCCATAGATACACCCGGTTGATCGATTGTGACTGTGAATATATTCTGATTTAGCAGCAAGATCAGTGTTATCTTTAGAAGGGAATTCAGACATATAATTTCATATCAAAAGGCCTTTTATACTAATTGTGCTAGATTAAAATGTCTATATTTATATTGCCCGGAGAGAAATGGAGGAACTTGCAAAAGTACATGACAAAAACTGGCTTTGTTGTTAAAGTGTTGGATAGAATGCCTTGTGGTATTTGTTTCGTCCCTCTTCACTTTGAATTCAAATTCCGCCGACGTTAACTTTGCTTTTCATCTTCTGTAAACTAAAATGCCAGTGCAGATCGGTGAATTGGTAGAATTGTTAGAGTGTCAGACGAAATGTTTCGTGATGTCTGTTCCAGTTCTCTGCGTTCTGAGTTCAAATTCTCTCTCGAGATTCAAAATTCCACCGGTACCCATGTCACCAGTCTCTTCACACACTGAGTGAAGGCTTCGAGGTAGACCATGACGGACTGTGGAACCATCATCTCTACGTAAACCGAAAGGCATTCCATCTCAGTGCAGTTATGTCATGGATATAGAGATTTTGAAGACTAAGTTCTAGGGTATGAACCTGGCGACTCTTTCTTCTCTACTACGGAAACTCACCACAAATGGTTCCCATGGTGTCAGAAATCGAAGAAGTTTTCTAGACAATAAAGAAAACTGATGACGAGAACGACTTAACACCATCATTCTTAAACTGTCAAATACCATATTTTCACAAAATACTAAATTGTTTTGGCCCCCTCCCCCTTTTTATTAAGTGTTTCTAATTTAGGTATATGGCCAGCGATTTTGTGGGAGGTTTAGTCGATACCATCGACCCCAGAATTTGGCTGGTACTTTATTTTACTGACCCCAGGAGCCAGGGCGGGGGTGGGGGACAAAAGAGACCTCGGCAAGATTTGAACTCAGAACGTAAAGAGCCGGAAGAGATATTGCGTGCTGTTTTTTCTAACGTTCTAATCATTTCTGCCAATTTACCATGTATTTATAAGAAGAATTTAGACCCATAAAATTCTTCTTACTTCGAAATAGTGTTGGACATGTTTAAAAGTTGGAAACAATCTTAATTGTATGAAGCAGGTCAATTTACCTGCTTTCTTCACAATTTTCCCGGGCCCAAGTCCACAAGAAACTTGCTCTTTTTTATGAGAAACACTGATTCCACACTTTATTTTAGGTCCCTTACACACTACTTAATATTCTGTTTCTAAAAGTCTTCGGGAGGGACTCGGAAACAGCTTACTTATGCAAGTGCATCAATCAAAATCTCCACATACCGGATACCAATATGTTTCAGGGATTATCAGGTGAGAACGCACACCGTTTCAAGGCCCTTACCTTGACAACTCTGCGGCGCACCGACCAGGCTAACTGATGTGAGGCTCCGCTGACTGACTAGTATTCGTTTTTTAATCTATTTCGGGGATCATCATCACCATTTAAACTGTTGAGTTATGCAGGTCTGATTCACCATATAGGCAAACAGGGCCCCTGTCGTACACCCACACATCTCACACCAACAAAGTTTCATCATACCTTTTCTGCTATTTCTCAAGAGTAGTAGAAGCACTGGTGGCCTGAAAAGCACTGGTGGCCTGAAAAGCACTGGTGGCCTGAAAAGCACTGAAGCGACTTCAATACTCAAATTCCCTTTTCAGGAACACCTCAGCGCATCTCTAAATG
This sequence comes from Octopus bimaculoides, assembly GCF_046866305.1. NCBI lineage: Eukaryota > Metazoa > Mollusca > Cephalopoda > Octopoda > Octopodidae > Octopus > Octopus bimaculoides. Next base: position 102,749,867 of record NC_142931.1, on the reverse strand, counting down.
AGATTGGCAACTCTATTCTACTCCAGTTATGTTCCTTGTTTTCTTCAAGTTTATGAGAAACTCATTCATTATTGTTACAATAACCACACATTTATAATATTTTCTTCATGAGCCTTACAGACACTTCTGTCACCTTTCATCCATTGATCTTTAATCCCTATTCAAGTGTCACCAGTTCATCACTGATCTAATTTCTCTTGGTACTGAGTTCTTTACAACAATACCAGGTCTCTTACTCGCTCTGTTGTTATTGCTGTTGTTGTTATTGTTGATGTTTAGTTAAAGTTCTACTCTGATCATGCAAACCCGTGATCAAAGACGTTTCAACAAGGACCACACTGACATATTTTATCCAAATGAGTACTTCTTTTTGTAAAACGGAAGGCGTGATGTGAGGGAAACTTGGCTGTTATTTCTAACACACTATGTGATTATGTAGAGGCACATTGCTGACACAGCAACCTATGGATGATTTAGGTGGAAACCCCAGGGTATCTTGTTCTTAAGCTTATTTATATGGGGAAGTTTGATGTTACTGCCGTTTTTGCGTCCTTTATAATTCATACGTTTCTTGTAATTTAGAGGCACCTTGTGGGATATTAAATGTTCTTTACATCCATTCTGAGCCCATTGCATTTACATTTCAAATAGATTCAGCGCTGAGTTGCTGAAACAGAATAACGCCATAGCAAATATTCTACTCAATACCACATATTTGCTTGTCAGTTACTTGAGCATATCCCTCAGTGGCTGACAACATGTGTATCTCTGACCATGAGCAAGAGTGGTGGGGGAGCATCATAGCCATGTGTTGAGAGGGATTCTTTGAAGTTTGAATAAATGTAACAAAAGCAAAATTTGAAGGAAATATTAGCTATTTTACATAATTTCTAGGGGTAAGCAAATAGGAAATAACAGTTGCTACCTAAGGACAATAATCATGTTACACAGTGTTATCAAAAACTCCTCCGTGTCCTCCAGCTCCCAAATGAAGGGCAAGGGTTATCAGTGCAAGACTTTCTACACCGCATGCTTGAAGTTGTTCGATATTCAACGAAGTCTCCTTTGTCTAGAGTCACTATCTGTTGCACACAGTTTTATTTTATTTTATCACCTATAAATAACACACGGTTGACGGCCATCTCACAACTAATCAATCATTTAAAAAATCTTTTTCTCATTTATCAAACGCTACAGATGGCTTAGATACTAAAGTTTCAGACTATGTGACAATAAACTAATGTTAACATATTTTATTGCAGGACGATATTATAATCTTTTATACTCTAGGCATAAGGCCCAAAATTTTAGGAGAGGGGGCCAGTCGATTAGATAGACCCAGTATGAAACTGGTACTTAATTTATCAACCCTGAAAGGATGAAAGGCAAAGTCGACCTCGGCGGAATTTGAATTCAGAACGTAAAGACAGACGAGGGACGATATTATAATATAACAGTCATGTTATTAACGTATTTCAATGTAGGACTACATATAGCATTGCCGTTAAACTAGTGTTAATACATTTCCTTACAGGGCTCTTAAAAACAACAGTTAACCAGAAATAATTATACGGTAAGGTAAAAATAACAACAATATTAGTCAGACATAAGGCTGCGAGCTGGCAGAATCGTTAGCACGCCGGGCAAAATGTTTAGTGGCATTTCATTCAATCTTCACGGCCTGAGTTCAAATTCCGCCGAAGTTGACTTTGCCCTACATCCTTTCGGGGTCAATAAGATAAGTACCAGTTGAGCACTGGGTTCGATGTAATCGATTTGTCCCCTTCCCTGAAGCTGCTGGCCTTGTGTTAAAAATTGAAATCGATATTAATCAAAGCAGCGAGATTGCCGAATCGTTAGCAAGCTGGACGAAATGCGTAGCGATATTTTGCCCGTCGCTGCGGTCTGAGTTCAAATTCTTCCGAGGTCGACTTTACCTTTCATCTTTTTGGGGTCGATAAAATAAGTACTATTTAAACACTGGGGTCGATGTAATCGACTCGTTCCCTCCCCCAAAGTTACTGCCCTTGTGGTAAAATTTGAAACCATTATTATTATTATTATTATTAAGGATTTCCGACGCATTTTCGGTGCCTATGAGGTGCACTCATCTCCAAGTCATCCGGGAGCGGGAGGCGGAGTCACCGAGATGGTTCGGAAAAATCTGGATATTGCAATAAGGACGACCTTCCTGGATCTGGAAGGTAAGTCGGTGGTCTTGTACGTGACAGGCTGTGAAGGACACACTTTCAGGCAGGTTGCCAAGTCCCGATAGTGGGAGGACGACCAGATTTCTTCAGATGTCTGGAAGCCTTCCTGGAAATGTCCCGCTCTTTAGTGTTAGTGGGGGATTGGAATGGAGTTTTAGATTTAATGTGGGACTGTGTAGGTTTAGCAAATAGGAGAAGAGGGTGCAAAAGCCTTGCAAACCTGCTCAGACGATTCTACCTGTCTGACAGGTATCGACTGCATTTCCCAGATGTGCCAGTGTGGACCTGGTCAAACCGTATCGGGTTATCCACATCGGTATCTGGATAGGGTATTCTGTAGTAGGTAAGGATAGTATAGGTTGTCTACAGTTTAAAGTAGTCGACTATACAGACAACAAATCCGTTATCTGTACAATCGACTTAGATAGGTTTCATAGACAGGGACTTGGTTACTGGAAGCTGAACACGTCGTTGCCGGCGCGTAAATATTTCAGTGATCGGATTAGTGAACTAGTTAAGAGGGCGTTGACAGGGGCAATAATCAACAACAAATGGTGGTTCGCCCTGAAAAGAGCGATCAGAATAGAATCATAAGGTTTAGCAAAGGACTAGCAGTAGAAAGAAAGAAAGTAGAGGCAGGGCTAGTTAAAAAGTTAGGCGAGGCTTTTAGAAAAGGCATCCCAACCGATGTGGTCGCAGCGAGATTGGCACTCGGCCAATTCTTCAACGTGAAACGCGAAGGTTCCGTTGTCAGACCTAAGACACGAGCAATTAGACACGAAAGGACGAAAGCCGTTCAATGGACTGGAGTGGCAGAGGCACGGCGTGGAAATAAATCCACGATCCGATCCTTGCCGGATAACGACAGGCAGTGATTACTGATCCGAGACAGATGTGTGCGGCCTTTCAGCGGCGCTTCGCTCAACTGATCGGGAGCAGCGGTGAGCCGGGTTACAGGAAGAATTTCACGTCTTACCTCGACGGACTGTTGCGGCTCTCGGCGACGGAGGCGAAGCGCTGCGAATGGCTGATAATAGCATTTAAAATACGAGAAGCAATAGCTAGCAGCACGATGGATAAATCGCCTGGTTTAGAAGGTCTGTCCTACGAGCTTTACGCTTACATGCCAGACTTGTTCGGTGACCTCATAGCAAAAGTTTACGGCAACTGACAACAGAATGGGAGAATTCCCAGTTTTGTGGTCCGAGGAGCGATGGCGTTGCTGAAAAAAAGAGCCGAACAAGGGGGATTGTATTGACAACTTTAGGCCCATAATTCTGCTGAATGCACAGTTCAAAATTTTGGCCAAGGTGTTAGCTACGAGGTTGGCGCTTGTTGTCGGGGATCTGATAGGGCAAGCACGGACACGTGCCATCCCGAACAGATTCATCCACGACAACTTCCACTTCATGCGATACATCATTGAAAAAATGGCTAAAGAACCTGGCACGGGTGAGGCCCTGATCAATTTAGATCGTCTAAAACTTTATGTAGAGTCGACCATCTATACCTGGCAGCTGGTTTCGGGCCTGTATTCAGGGGCTGGATCGCTGAAGTGCACAATCACATCTGTAAAGTGGTCAAAGTGAACGATCACTTCTCAACCGTTGAACATCATGCGCTCAGTCTGGCAAGGTTGCCCTCTCTCGTCTCTCTTTTATGCACTGACTTTCTATCCACTACTACACAAATTGGAGGCGTTGAGAGGCATCCAGCATGACCTAGGATGTGGAAGATAGGTGTCGGTGTATGCTGACGACGTCACCGTAATGGTGTCGGATTATAAACACATAGAGACGATAGGCCCCGCTCTCAAGGACTACGAGGCGGTTTCAGGAGCGACGATTAACCAGGAAAAATGAGTGAGCTTGCGGCTCAGCGCCTGGAGAAGCAAGTCCATGCTGTCCAACTGCGTTGTTGGGCGCTGGACGGACGGATCGGTTAAATTGCTCGGGGTGTGGTTCAGTCCAGACATCCAGATGGACAAAAACTGGGACGAGGTAACGAGCAGGATGGTTACTCTCCAGGTCAACCCCGGACCAGTCTTCTCTGGCAGTTCTTGTCGCCTCTGTCGGGACAGTATCCGTCACCTCTACGATTACGCATCCTAGAAGCCACCAAATATCTAGTCCTGGTAGGTTTCTAGGAATGCGGACACGAGCTGTACGTTTCTACATGTAGGAGGGTTATATGATGACTTTGCTGGTTTTGCAGGGGACTATTGAATGTTTCATACCTAGGGCTTCTGA
>NC_142931.1:102712908-102740408 GCF_046866305.1 Octopus bimaculoides | reverse complement strand
ACACACACACACACACACATATATATATATATATATACATACATTCTTTTTTTTTATTTACTTGTTTCAGTCATTTGACTGTGGCCATTTGACTGTGACCAAAGCCTTGTGAGAGGATTTGGTAGACGGAAACTGAAAGAAGCCCGTCGTATATATATATACTCTTTTACTCTTTTACTTGTTTCAGTCATTTGACTGCGGCCATGCTGGAGCACCGCCTTTATATATATATATATGTATATATATATATGTATGTGTGGATGTGTGTGTGTGTGTGTGTGTGTGTGTGTGCGTGCCCCAACATCGCTTGACAACCGATACTGGTGTGTTTACGTCCCCGTAACCTGCGGTTTGGCAAAAGAGACCGATAAAATAAGTATTAGGCTTACAAAGAATAAGTCCTAGGATCGATTTGCTTGATAAAGGCGGTGCTCCAGCATGGCCACAGTCAAAATGACTGAAACAAATAATAGAATAAAAGAATATATATATCTTGGTTTTTCATTATATTCCCCTTAATATTATAATCAAAATAAGTATTGGCCATCCCCATCTTTCTTTGTTTCTTCCAATTATCACCCCTTCCCCATCAGACATTCCCTTACTACTAACTCTACGCCCTACCCTTTTGTGTAGATCAAGCTAGATATATGGTCCAGTACATTGAGAATCTAGTAGATTGTCTGACATTAATGGATTTATCACCATTTACTAGAATACAGTTGACAACTGCCAATGGATTTGATTCTAAACGGTTGAAGACTACATTCTTCACAAAGTTTTCTAAATGTAAGTAACTAAGTCACCACTCTTTTTATCTTGTCCCCCACTGCTACTCTCTAAATTATAGTAGACTTAACAAGGTATGTATTATTTTCTAAACTCATTCTGTTACAAATATGACAAAAGAAACAATGTAAATATTTTTAGTACCATTATTGATGTGAAAACGTTAAGGAAATAGTTGTATACTTATATTTGAAGTCTATGCGGTCATCTGACGAGAACGGCTTCTATTAAATGATGTAATGTTTTCATTAATCAGTTAAAGGAGTCCGTTGGAACGGCCGTAATGAATTGACGCCTGTACGTCTTTGTGACTTATTTATATATATATATAAATGAAAAATGCATTAAATAATCAAAAACGTACACATAGGGCAGACACAGAAGGACCCTAACTCTTCATCAGTTATCGACCGAAATACTAATACACAGTTTCATGCCTTTAACGATAAGATTGATAACTTTGCATATCTGCGGCACCCGCAAAATTTGCTGAGAATTGGGGCTCAAGTAAACAAAACGATACAGAGTGAATGTACGAAAGTAAACAAATGTAATTTGAAACGATTGACGAAGACGGAATAAATACGGCCTTTCTGTTAAACAGAGGGGAATGATGGGTAATGCCTGGAAGAAATCCTAAATGGATATAGAAAAAGAAATAGGAAGAGAAAAGATAGATGCTGACCGGCAAGCTAAGCGTCTGGTGGCAAAAGGCAAACAGATGGGAAAATTAGTCACGGGTCACGTGTGGACAGTAGATAGAAGGGAAAGAGGATGACAGAGAGGGAGAAAGAGAGGCAGAGAGAACAGGGAAGGAAGGAATGGAGAAAGTCTACAATTACAAGTGAGAAGACGAGACAGAGGAAGAGAGGAAGTTGGGATGCTAGAAAAGGAATATGAGGACGAGAGAGAAAGAAAGAAGATAGCGTCGCAAAAAAATATAAGAACTCAATGTTAACAAAAGTCAGGATGCGTGGCGTTCAGTTACACAATAAATGAAAAATGCATTAATAACGAAAAGAACGTACACACCCACTCAGACACCCACCCACACACACACACACACACACACACACACACATATATATATATATATATATTAATAACTTCGGGTAAAATCAGTAATGATTTTACCAGGTAGCCAATACGGAAATAAAAACCTTTTAGGTAAATTTTACAAATTATTTTGTTATTATATACGTAATTATAACTAGGGGTCAGCTTTATGCTTCGCCACGTACTGATTAGAAATAGACGCTAAAGTCTTTCTTACTACCATAAACTCTCCGAGAAATAACACACTTTTAATGTAGGCAAAAGAAAAGTGATGAATCAACAAGGCCTGTCAATTATGAACGCGTTTCGAATTGAAAGTAAAACCTATTACTTACTAATATGTTTTACTTTCAGTTCGAAACGCGTTCATAATTGACCGGCCTTGTTGATTCATCACTTTTCTTTTCCTACATTAAAAGTATGTTATCTCTCGGAGATTTTACGGCAGTAAAAAAACTTTAGTGTCTATTTCTAATCAGTACGTGGCGAAGCATAAAGCTGACCCCTTGTTATAATTATGTATATAATTGTAAAATAATATATATAGCATTCTCTCTCACACACACACAGCTTCTCGTATTTGGGTTCACTACTTCTTTCCCCTTTGTTATCTCCCCTTTTTCTTAGCTCTCCTGTGTGAACTTTCTGTCAGGCATTCGCCATGATAGATCGCTGACCACTACATTTATTTTTTTTCTCCTTGTTTTTCTCCTTATTTCTTTCTGTTGAAGAGCGTAGCTCGAAACGTTAAGGACTTTCTCTATTCCCGAGCGTTAAACTAATATATCCTTTTGTTGTTTACATCACCTGTCCTTTTCGTAAATTCTTCCATATATATATATATATATATATTCACATTCATACGTTTGTTTGTGTTTGTATTCTTTTATCTTTTTTACAAGTTTCCCTGTATTTTTACTAGTTTCGCTATATCCCAACTGTATTGGGACATTGGATTAAAGGGCCTTTAGTCGATTTTATCAACCCCAGTACTTTGTTTAATATATATTTCATCGATTCCGTTAGGTTGGACAGTTAAGTCTTCCTCGATGTAAAAGGAAGTTGCAAGTGCTGATTCTGTTACATCACACTCACAAACGTACATTATATAAGCGTGAGTGAGTGGTCGAGAAGGTTACCTCCGAACCATGTAGTCTTGGGTTCAGTTCTACAGCGTGGCACCTGGGGCAAGTGTCTTATGCACATATGTATGTATGTATGTAGGTATGTATGTATGTATGTATGCATGTATGCATGCATGTATGTATGTATGTATGTATGTATGTATGTATGTATGTATGTATGTATGTATGCGTCTTTGTATTTATCCACCACTGCTTGACAACCGGACTTGATTTGTTTAGGTTCTTGTAAATGTAGCGTTTCGGCAAAAGAAAATGATAAAATACGTCTCAAGCTTAAAAAGTAAGTGCGCGAAGGATTTTGTTCGATTAAACCTTTCTAGATGATGCTTCAGGATGGCTGCAGTCCAATGACTGAAACAAGTAAAAGATAAACGGTATACACACCATACATGCAAACACACATGCACAAGAACATATATATATATAAAATACACACACACACACACACGCACACACACACATGCACACGCACGCATACACACACACACACACACATACACACACACACGCACACACACAAACACATGCGCACGTATACATACACATCTGTCTGGCTTCCAAATAATTTCAACTTAAAAAAATTTCCCTTAACAAAGCTATCGTCGTCTCGAGGCTATGGTAGAACATACTTATCCTCGATACATCCGCTTTGGGAATAAACGTGGAACCAACTGTCTGCAAAGCAAACTTCTCGACCACACACCCATGGCTCTCATCACACACACACACACACACACACACACACATTTTTTTGTTGTTCCTAAAACATTATCTGTTTCGAACATTTGAAAATAGCTTTAAATATCTTTATTACGATTTGAAACATTAAAAATAGATTTCAACATATTTCTAACTCTGAAAAGTTTTGTTTTTGTTTTTGCTTCGATGTCTATGTTGATGGCTTACAAATAGCTTCAAATAGCCTCAAATAGCAGAAATGTATAGACTGGCTTTTGAGTACATGTTGTCCTCATAAATGGCAACCCTCACGTTCATACACACATGCACGCACGCACACACACACACACACACACACACACACACACGCACACACACACACACACACACACACACACACACACACACACGCATATACGCTCACACATACACATACATACACGTTGTTTAAAATAAAAGAGTTCAACTGAAAAGGACCGAAACGATTCAAGGTGCTAATTGATAGAAATGAAGTTAGCCACTGTCAGTAAAAAAGTACTGGGATTACTCGATACATAGAATGTAGAACTGGACTAATAATTCAACAGAATATATATATATATATATATATATATATATATATATATATATATATATATATATATATATATATATATACACATATATATATATACATAATATGTGACAATTATTTCGTAGCCATGATAAAACTCCGAGTTTCGGATGTCGGGGTGGAAACCAACGCCGACATCTCTTCAGTTATCGGGTCAACAAAAAAATGCTATGAACATGAGTGTTAAACAAAGGGAAATTACTGTGTGATTGACCGTTATTAAAGCAAAAGTGCTATTAGAATGACCGCTAAGTAAGGGGAGGGAGTAAAGGTAAGGGAGTAAAGATGTTCATAGCAATCGCGTAAGCTCGCACACATATACACGCACACAAAAAAGGTTACAGTAATGCTACACCCCAACCTTTAGAAGTGACAGCCCAGAGATTTCTGGAAATTATCCATGAATACCGGTCCGAGAGCCCCCTGTATCAGTCAAACGAGGTGATTTTCATTGACGTCGAGCGTTACCTCGATAACATCCTTGCTTTTGTCCATCACTAATCATCTATAGAAAGCTAAGGTGGAAGTTCTGCCTACCCTATTGCCCGACTTGACATTGTAGATGCCAAACACTCTGTTTCGGACTGTAGATCTGTGAAAGAAACGAGTTATAGAAAAAACTGCACCTAACAAACCTCGATCACACTTGTTCACTGTGAAGGAATTGCTGAAACTGTTGCAGTCTCAGCACATGCCCGAGCAGCATCAGGCATAGCATGCTCAGTCCTCTAGGAAGAAGGCATTGACAGTAAGTGGAAACCTTGATCACTGGTACATATTCCTTTTATAAAATGCGGGAAAGCAATTGCTCTAACTCAGTGAGACGTGAACTGGGGCAAGGTACAAAAGTTAGACGATCATAGAAACTGGACGTAATGTAGGAATTCGACATCTCTGTTCCGCCTTACAGCAATAGCTTCGTCTCACATACTTCTAGGTGAAACTGGGTACTCTGCTCATCTTCTTGTCCCAGCTGTTAGCAATTTACCTGGTCAGTCTGTTTAGCGCTCCATGATGTAGCTGGATGGCACAGACCTACCTCTCTAGGTGCCGAGCAGCATACCCACCTATTGATTTTAGCTCCTGTTACAGCCACATGCTCCTTAAGAGTGGTGCCGATCATCTTGATATGCTTGGTTTTCGGCGCTATTGTGCTGACGTAATCTGCACATGCCACATCATAGACTGCGCAGATGCTCTTCAGTGTCTACGCAGTGGTCGCTTTAGAGTCAGTACACACAGAAGAGGCGACAGAGGACAGCCTTGACAGACCAATTAGATGATTCTGAATGACTTCGACGGGTGGCCATTTATAACAACAACATTGTTATCAATGGAGACAGAATGAAAAGAATTCCAGCCGTGGCCATACAGCCATTTTTCTATATCATGGAACTATAGGACCATATTGTCCAATGCATCCTTTTTTAAAATAGTAACGCATATTTTGAGAGAGTTAGGCCGCTATTTCTAGCAAATCTAGCGACCAGGTAGAGTGCTCCGGTTTACAGAAGCTCAAACCAAATATTAACCACACTAGTTAGACCAATCTGGGAGGAACTGCAAAGATTAATGGATACTGCGTCTCCTGTTTTCTATAATTGATAACAACAGCTGCTTGTATGCTTATGTATAAAGTCTCTCCGTTTGTTTTTTTTCTATGTAGTTAATATATACACATGCGTGTGTATTCGTGCGCTGTTGTATATGTGTTCTTATATACATACATATGTATGTTAGAATTTTTGTACGAATGTATATCTGTATGTGTGCAATATTTGGAAACATGTGTAGATTTGTAGGTTTTGATTTAAGTATGTATTCTCATACATTATGTATGTATGTATGTATGTATGTATGTACATAGATTCATGCGCGTTGGTGTGAGTCTGTCCATGTGCGTATATGATAGTGTGTCTATGTGTGTATGAATATATACATATAGATATATACATATATGCATACACGTGTGTGTGTGTGTGAGAGAGAGTAAGAGTGCGTATATGTGCATTTATATGTGCGAATGCATATGTGTACGTGCATGCCTGCTAGGAAAAGAGGTAAAAAGAGGCAACATAATTGTTGAAAAGTGAACAGCTAAAATTCTGATTAGTTCCGTCTGTCGGCCGAATTCGGCTACCATACCAACAGACAAACGCGCACATACATATACAGACACACACACACATATAGACAATCACATGCACATATACACAAATATATGCAATCAGGCGCATCAAACGCACATGTAGCATATATGCTACATGCATATGTATGCATAGATATGATATGATATATATATATATATATATATATATATATATATATATATGTATATATATGTATATATGTATACATATATATAGTCTATATATAATATATATCTATATATACACACATGTATGTATATATATGTATATATATATATATATGCATATGTGTGTGTATAATATGTATACACACACACATTTATGTGCAAACAGATGTAAGCAGATACATCAAAGGCATACTCATACATACAGATATATATTCAGATATATACAGACAGTCCTATCAAATACACATGCACACGTACACACACACGCACAGACAGAGAGACAGACAGACAGACAGACACACACGCACACACGCACACACACACACACGCACACACACACACAAACAGACACGTATGCAAGACACGCATCAACACATACGTCATTTTTGGATGCTCTGCATACGCACTCCTTAGCGCGTAAATACATGCATTCTACACATTTTCTCCAGCGTAATTATAAAGCCAATTATTTTATTGTACTTTATAGAAATGAGAGACAGCAAGAATTTAAAAAAAACCCCAAAAAACAACAAAAAACAAAGAAGAGAAAAAGAAATTAGAAATAAAAAAAAAGAAAGCAAAATTGCAAGAAATTTTGTAATTTGACTGTCAGAAGTAACTTGGTGCTTAGTTAAATCAATCAATATAATATCGTTGAAAACGTGCATACTATTTGCAATATATTGTGCAATCCTATTTTTGAGCGCATAATGCAACGTTCATAAACAACAATCGAATGTGCTGACCGAGACTACCAGCTCTCTTATTCATATTTCATTAGAGAAATGGTATTGAAAAGAAAGCGTGTTAATATGTTTAAGTCCAGACCCCCCCCCCCCACACAAATATATATATATATATATATATATATATATATATATATATACATATACACACACATGTGTGCGTGTGTGTATGTGTGTGTGTGAATATGATGTTACGTTACGAAATATTAATCTGAGGCAAATTCTAGTATTGAGGTCATCTACTTTATTTCCATTTCGTGCTGTTCTGTTCTTTGGTTTGTCTTTCGACGATTCCAGTGGTATTATCCTGTTTCTTGTAAATAGAAATTGCTGGAGAAACAGAGTCTGCATGTAATTCCCGCACGACCTTTCTAATAGCGAAAACTAACCAATCACTAGAAAGTGAGAGTGAGAATCGATCCAAGTACTCGATTGGTACTTTATTGACCTTAGAAAGTTGAAAGTTAATGTTGATCGCGGCGGGATTTGAATAAAGAGTGTAGAGAACCAGAACGACTAAATCGAACATTCTATCCGACGTCTTAACTGGCGGAATCGTTAAGACGTCGGATAGACCCGCCAGTCTACGGGTACGACTCCGAGACGAAGCAGCAGTCGTCACAATGGAAGAGGCCTTTATCTCCACGACCGAAGAAGGCACGCCAAAGCCACAGTTCAATCAAAATCATGCTCGTTGTCTTTTGTCAACATCCGCGATACTGTGCATCGAAAATTCGCTCCCCAGGTCCAGACTATAAATCGAGAATTTTGCTTCCGGATCTGAGGAGCGCGAAGAATTAGATTCTTCACGACGACAATGTACCCTGTCATCAAGCTCTCCTCACTCGGGAGTTTCACGACAAAAGCAACATGGTATCGCTCCTGCACCCGTCCTATTCGCCAGATTTAGCACCCGCGGCCTTCCATCTCCGCCCTAAGATGGAAAGGCAGCTCAAAGGTCACCATTTTAACACTGTTGTCGAGATCCAGAGCGAATCACAGGTCCTCTACTCGCTTACGGAAACGGCTTCTAGACCAGATTCCAAAAGTGGTAGGAACGTTGGGACCAGTGTATGGCTGTACAAGGCGACTATTTCGAGGGAGATGATGTTAAAACTTAGGTTTTAATAGAAGTTATTTTTTATTAAACTTAACTAATCCGGTTACTTTTTGATACCACCTCGTATGCTTTAAAAATACTAAAATTTTTATGTCTGACTGAGCTTCAAAATTATGGTGACCACATGGACCTTTTTGTTACCACCTCGTGTCTACCTTATAATAACAAAGATTACCACAAACCAGATTAATTTACAACAGACCAGGTTTGATAAAAGGTATTCTACATGACTGTACCGTGCAGTAAGTAGTCTGTTGTACTTCACTGAAGTACAAATGACATTGAATATGTCGATTCGTATTCGGGAGTGAAAACTGCACACCTTAGAATAAATTGAATAAAAACGATTCTGCTTATTTAGTGGACGTAGTTGTGATCGGCGTTGTGTAGCCCCAAGTCAACGCTGATTGATTAGATACAATAGCACCAGGTGGTAGTCGGTCGAACATCAAGGTACGATTCACAGATCTGATGATCCGCACATTCTGGCAAGCAACGATAAATCATATGCGGTACAGTGAGACAGTCTCTACATATGCTTTCTTTACTCTCAAGCGGGTTTCCTTCTGTTGGTAATCTTAATCGACGATCTACACTAACAAAACGTTCCAGCTGGGATCATCTCATCTTCTTTGTCCACAACCACATTATCTAGGCTTTTATCTTTTACGTGCTTCGGTCATTTGATTGCCGCCATGCTGATTGCTGTATATGTAATTTAGTAACTATATTTTTCATCTGAGGGCGGCGAGCTGGCAGAATCGTTAGCACGCCGGGCGAAATGCTTAGCGGTATTTCGTCTGTCGCTACGTTCTGAGTTCAAATTCCGCCGAGGTCGACTTAGCCTTTCATCCTTTCGCGGTCGATTAAATAAGTAGCAGTTACGCACTGGGGTCGATGTAATCGACCTAATCCCTTTGTCTGTCCTTGTTTGTCCCCTCTATGTTTAGCCCCTTGTGGGCAATAAAGAAGTAAGAATCGTTAGCACGCTGGCCAAAATGCTTAGCGGCATTTCGCCCGTCTTTACGTTTTGAGTTCAAATTCCACCGAAATCGACTTGGCCTTTCATCCTCTCACTGTCGATAAAATAAGTACCAGTTCATCACTGGGGTCGCTGTAATCGACTTAACCCCTCCTCCGAACTTTCTGGCCTTGTACCAGAATTTAAAACCTATATTATGTCACCTGCTGGCTATACTAGGTAATTTAGTAACTATACTATGTTATCTGCAAGCTACGGTATGTTATCTTTTAGCTGTCACATTTTCAAATAAATTATATTATCATATAAACAGGGTGATGGAAAGTATTTGAGGACACTTAATAATCAGTATTTTACTCAACTCAAATCAATTTAAAAGTTATTTCTGTCAGATTCCCTCATGGCAGATGAAATTCTAACACAAAAAATGAAAGGACATATAGTCATTCATGCCATATGTGGGGGATACAGCGATTTAGAAATTGTCAATTTTCTAAATGTTGCTAGATCTTATGTGCACAAAGTTAAGATGGAATTAGAAGCTTCTGATAGGAATAGGAATGTTTCAACTGTATCAAAGAGTAAAAAAACGTTCGGGCACTACAACGTCACCGTAAATGAAGATGCTGGAAAATTAATGAGGGTGATCACCGAAGAACTTCAAATCGCAGTGGATTATCAGCAGTGTGGTGCTTGAGAAACATTCGACACCAGTTGTATGTACTGAGGAGAGGCGAATCTATCAGGTCATCCCATAAGTTCTGTTCGAATTTTGAATAAAGAAAACAAAGGATCAAATGTTATATTTAATTGAAATTTAATCATCAATGTACTTTCCCTGATTATATATGACTTCCTTCCATCTATTTACAAGCTTTTTAATCCCATTAATGTAAAACTCTTTTGGTTTCAATGCGAAGAACTCTGAAATGTCAGTTTCGACTCCTCGTAGCTTGCAAAAGTTATGTCCCCCAAATCATTCTGTAAACTACGAAACAAATGTTAGTCTGAAGGAGCAAGGTCGGGAGAATAAAGTGGATGAGGAATTTTTTTCCAGCCAGGCTCTTCGATCTTCTGTGATGTGATCTTTGCAGTGTGGGGTCGCGCATAGTCCTGATGAAACATCACTCCTTTTCGATTCACTAAAGCGGGTCTTTTTTCTTCAAAGCTTGGTTCAAACGCTCTAATTGCTGACAGTAGACTTGAGCATTGATTGTTGCATTAGGTGGTAACAATTCAAAGTGAATTACTCCTTTGCAATCCCACCAGATGGAGGGAAGAACCTTTTTCCCATGAAGTTCCCTTGTCGGTTGTGGTTGAGTTTTTTCCCTTTTACTAAGCCACTGTTTACGACGTTTAACATTTCGATAGAAGATCCATTTTTCTTCACCAGTCACAAGTCTATTCAAAAAGGATGAAATGAGTTCGTAAGAATGGAGAGAAGAGCAGATGTCAACTCGGGATTTGCGGTTGCTTTCGGACAATTCATGAGGCACGTATTTTCCAAGTTTAGGAAGCTTTCCAAGTTGTTGAAGATGACGATGAACAGTTGTATGGTTTGAACTAAGCTTCATTGCCAATTCTTCAACTGATAATGCAGGATTTTCTTCAAGTAATGCTTCAAGGAGCTTATCTGAACTGGACGTCCTGTTCGATCTTCATCTTCAAGGCTGAAATCTCCACTTCTGAATTTTGCAAACCATCTTCTGCAAGTTCTTTCATTCAAGCATTCTTTCCCATAAACTGGGTGTATGTTTCGAGTCACTTCGGCTGCAGAGTTTCCTTTTTTGTACTCTTAAAGCATTATGTGCCTTAAATGCTCTTTGGATACTTCTATGTTAGAAAGGGTTTTAATGAAAGAATTGTTAATTCCATTATTCTGTAAAATAATATTTAATTAGTTTAAATGTACAGAAATGCATAAAAATAATTTTTAATTCCATTAGACATTCTAAAATACTATTAAATTTCATTCAATTATAGAAAAGGTAAAATCGGACAGAACTTATGGGATGACCTGATATGTCTCTGATGAGAAAAACCTCGAGCAAAAACTTCAATGTGCAACAAGAGAAATGATAAACGGTTGTGTGCAGATACTTCTGATGTCCCCATAGTGATGCACATTAAGTTTCCAGCAGCTGTGATGATTTTAAGAGTGGTAAGTAACGAAGGTCATGTCATGCTACTTCAAATCTTTCCACAAGGCTTTAGGAATAAAGATGCTGAAAATGTTGAGGTGCTGAAGACAGCTGTTAGGTCCTGGATAGATGAAGTGCGCAATAAAAGGTCATATGTGACTCAGTATCTTTTCACAGAACCCACGAAATTCAAGAATGGATGTCAGACAATCTTTATGATCATGTAACATCAAACTTTACTCCTATCAACTCACCAGATTTAAATAGCATGGACTACTATATTTGGAGCGCTGGTAAAAGGGAAACTAATCGACATCTTACCAATATTCTTTTCTACTCTAGGCACAAGGACCGAAATTTTGGGGGACGGGACGAGTCGATTAGATCGACCCCAGAACGCAACTGGTATTTAATTTGTCGACCCCTAAAGGATGAAAGGCAAAGTCGACCTCGGCAGAATTTGAACTCAGAACGTAAAGACAAAAGAAATACCGCTAAGCATTTCGCCTGGTGCGCTAACGTTTCTGCCAGCTCGCCGCTTTGACATCTCAGTATTGTAGCTTCACTGAAGGTCACCATTGTCCAGATGACGTCCGAAATGAATAAGGACCATTTAATGCGAGCATGTCAACGATTTCGTTCCGTATTAAAGCAGCCATCAAAACTGAAGGCAGATTCACAAAGTAATCTTATAAGAAAGCTGATCAAGAAAATGTGCTTTAATTTTTATTAAACCACGTTTGGTTTTTGCTAGCTTACAATTGCTTTACTAAATTACCAAATGCCTCTCGTTCTCTGTGTGTATGTGTGTGTGTGTGAGTGTATGTGTGTGTGTGTGTGTGTGTGTGAGTGTATGTGCGTGCGCGCGCGCGTATATATATGCATATATACGTATGTATATATATATATATATACTTATATATATATTATGTGTATATATATATATATGTATATATATATATATATATACACTTTCTCTTTCCTTTCCCGAGCGTCCAATAACACTATCCGTATCACGTCCTCACTTTGTTGTTTTTTTGAACTCATATATATATATATATATATATATATATATATATATATACATACATATATATATACATATATATATACATATATATATATAAATATATATATATATATGTATGTTTGTATGTATATATGTATGTTATGTTATGTTGCCAAATAACTAACTACACTCTTTCATACGTAGCTGTTGTGTTGTCTAGTATCTATGTTATATCATATGGAGCAATGCTATCTGGCCCAATAGCTACACAATATCATATATAACAATGCTATGTTGTGTAATATCTATGTTCTATTATCTGATTGCCATAGATTTTTGATTTAATTCAATTCAGTTCAATAAACTTCAGTGCTGTTGTATTTCCAACGAACATTTCTTTTGTAGTCCAAGTTATAAAATTGATTTATAGACAATATTAAAACAATACATGTATACTAACATGCGATAACAACAACAACAACAGAACGTTAAAATGATTATTATTATGATGATGAAGACGACGACGACGTTGATCATTGTGGTGGTGGTGGTGGTGGTGCTGGTGGTTGTGGGGATGTTGTTGATGATGATGATGATAAATGCAGTGATAATTACAAAAATAACCGAAAATTTCTAGCTGTGATATTGATTCATAAGCATTACTAAAAGAACAATGAAAATGATAACATATGATAATAAAATAGTAAATACGTTGATAATAGGAAACAACAATAGCGGCAACCTATAAACACACACACATAAAATTATATTTGATGATAATAATTATAACAACAACAACAACAACAACAACAACAATAATAATAATAATGATAATAATAATAATACATAGGTAACATTATGAAAGTCAATAACATAAAAATTACCGTTCAGTTTTTAGTTTCATTTTCTAACTAAGAGGTAAATTTTAACATTTGTTCTTTTTATGCCTGTACATTTTTCGTGTATCTATATCACTTGATTATTCAAATTCATGCTATTGGTACATTTGAGTTATTTTTCCGTACATTTACACGTGGAGTCCTGGCGGTAGTTATTGTAAGGGAGATAATCATGTCTAGGCGCAAGTGTGGCTGCGTGGTAAGAAGCTTGCTTTCGAACCACATGGTTCCGGGCTCATTTCCACTGCGTGACACCTCAGACAACAAGTGTCTCCTACTATAGCCTCGGGATGACCAAAGCCTTGTGAATGGATCTGGTAGACTGAAACTGAAAGAAGCCCATCGTATATATATATATATATATATATATATATATATATATATATATATATATATATATATATATATATATATAAGCATAGTAGCTAGTTAGAAAATCTCTATAAGAGATGAAAGTAGTAACTATACTGAGAACTAATGTTTGTCGTCATTTCAACATTGTTGTTCCGTACGAACCGACATTTAGATCGTCTGTCCGTGTCGTCTGTCTGAATCGATTTCTTAAACCATTCGTTGGGCGGTATTGCATTGATGGACCGATTAGAAGTGGGTTCTCTCGCATTTCAGGCGTATTTTGGAGGATGTGTAGATGAATTTTTTATTGCATTTTTCAGTGGTTCAACAATTCCTGTTTGTTTTAATTGTTTTGGTATGATCCCCATGCGGCTGGCCCGGAGAGCAAGAAGAACGATTGGCAAGTAAATACGACCGATTTTCAGGTAAAAATGTTGGCTGAAACTCATGGGCTTACAGATGCGATTTGATGCACTTTGTAATTCGGATTTTAAGAGTCCTCTTTTTTTGTTCTTTCTTTTCTTATTTCTTGTTGTTGGTTCAATGGCTCCTGGTAGATGATCGTATTTCGTGGGCTATCTGTAATGTGAAAAGTGAATGTCGTTTTTAAGGGTTTTGTCTCTCTCGTCGAGGGAAATATGGACTTCCCATCACATGAGCTAAAGTTTTCCAGACTACTATATAAATATTTTACATTTTCTACGCAATTATTTCACACTCCATCGAGACATACGGAGAAGACGAAGTAAATATATTGAAAAAAAAAAAACCCCAAAAAACTATCATTTATTTTTTTTACTAAAACTGACAGTAATAAATCGACCATAGACATGCAAAATATTTTATCATCCAAACATATTTTTTTAAATCATTCAACCATTATATGTCTCTATGAACGGTCTCGTTGACTGCACCAATGACATTGCACTTTCTCACTTGCTTTGCCATTCGAGTCTCGCGTGCTTCTCGCTACTTCTCAACGTATTTGTTTTTATTATACATGCAATGACTGACCAAATTGTTCGTTATTATTCCTGAAGATTCGAGAAAAGAAACCGTTATAAAATTGGCAATAGAAAATTATTTCAGCTTTATTCTTTCTTTTGCTACACTAATATTGATAATACGTACATTGTACTTCTGTATAATAAATACTTCACACACACACACATACACATGTATATATATGTGTATGTATGTAGGGGCGGTACCTTTGCATGTGAGTGTATGTATGTATGTATGTATATATATATATATATATATATATATATATATATATATATATATATATATATATGTACATCTCTGTCTGTCTCTATGTACATACATACATACATACATACATACATACATATATACACAAATTTATAGTTGCATGTACATGTAGTTAGGTGTGTGTTTCTAGGTCACTCTGATATAAAACCAAATATGCAAGGAACGGCATCCATTATTTTGGGCATCTTTTGCTTGCTCATGAGACCATGGCACTCCTACATAGGAACTGGATATTTTGCCTTGGCTTGTCTCTGGCTCATGTCAATCGGATGAAGAAGTTCTGTGAGGTGCTGTGCAAGCCTTATTGGACATAAAATTTTAGCTTGCGCAAACACTCTCGAAGAAACTTTCCAATGCTCCGTTGACAAGGAGGGCGCTGCATCGAGCATGGAAGGCACGGGCACAAACTCGTGTGAATAATCTCATGCACGTGCATTGCTGAAATTTTGCATGGTGATGGTCAGCAGTAATGGTCTTCCTCGGTCACGAGTGGTCAGCCATCATCATCATCATCATCATAATCATCATCTATATATATATATATATATATATATATATATATATATATATATATATATATATATATAAATAATTAAATATATATATATAATTAATACTACGCTTGCGCGGTGGATTTGAAAACTTATAATGTATAAGCACAGGGCACATGCTGGACTGCCTCGTACTTATGTGTTTAATCTAAGCGTACTTGCTGATGAAGACTTCGCCTAGTAAATTATTTTATTTGCTAAAAAAAAAGAATAGTCTGAAACCATGGTCCAGGAGATAGATGGTAAATGTTTTTATTTTTCATTCTCTTCGAGGTTTATCCCTAATAGTGGTTTGGATTTTAGCTGTTCCTTCTAGTGTGCAAGGAATCCTATGACGGATTCATCGTATGTGTTTAAATGCACACTGTATTTATATGTATGTATGTATGTATGTATGTATGTATGTATGTATGTATGTATATATATATATATATATATATATATATATATATATATATATATATATATATATATATAGAGAGAGAGAGAGAGAGAGAGAGAGAGAGAGAGAGAGAGAGAGGGAGACCGAAGTGTATGTACGCCGCTATGTATATATATAGATAATATAAAATGGGACAAGAACGCAAAACATCCAAACAGTCAGGTGATACAAGAAAGGGACAACACAACATCCAGATAGACAATACAAAGAAAACAAGGACAGGTCATTCAGAGTTTTCTTTCGTCTGGTTATACTCGAGATTGCTCCAATCTGGCCAGCCCCACGGAAAAACTAAGCTATGAGCATTAGATTCCTTGGAAGAAAGCAGCGAATGTATACAAAAACAACGACAGAAAAAAATGAACAATGTTACACGAACACAATAAAAATAATAACCGAAGAAGCTTGCTTCCCAACCACATGGTTCTGGGTTCGGTCCCACTGCGTGGCACCTTGGGTTAGTGTCTTCTACTATAGCCTCAGCCTGACCAAAGCCTTGTGAGTGGATTTAGTAGACGGAAATTTAAAGAAGCCTGTCGTGTGTATGTATGTACATATGTATGTATATATATATATATATATATATATATATATAATACAAAGAATATATATACATGTATACACACATATATGTACATACTTACATCTACATGTGTATATACATGCATATCAGGGTACAGGACGTTAGAACAATAAACTACAGACAACGGAACGAACACATAGGAAAACGGAAAGCCCCTTGGAATATCCCTTCATCAGCTGTCTCTATTCTATCCAGACGTTTCGAAGACCAGACAGGACGTACTCTAGAATAGTCTCTTCCTGAGTAGTGGATCAACCAACTACACAGAGGATTCCAAGGTGGCAAACACAAACCAAGACGGTGACTATGTTGAGAAGTAGGGATGTGATCCACAGAGGACCAGCTTCATTTTGATGTGTGATACATATTCCTGTGTTGGTAATTATACCTGTCCTAAACAAAATGGCATTACTTTTTGACTCACCTTCGTATATATATATATATAAAGAATATGTGGGGTTTAGTTCACTTGCAATCTAAACGAATAAGCAGGAGAATAATGTTCATCTTCTACCATCTTTTTCCAGAGGATATGGTTATTGGTCGATACAGGTCTTTAGTTAAAATCCCAGGTAAATCCAGGTGGTATTTTGGCAGAATACCGCCTGGATTTACCTGGGATTTTAACTAAGGACTTGTACCTTCATGGAAGTACCGACCAACATTCATATCCTCTGGAAAAAAGAAGAGTTGTGAATATTATTCTCTTTCCTCTATTCTTCTAACTAACTTTACTCTTTATACTTCTATTTATTCCTTTACTTTTCTATTTTATTCCTTATAAGCTGTGAATTTTATTCCCTGTATATTGTAAATTTTCCCTGTCTAAAATATTCAAGCTTTGTCTCTAATGACGGAATGCCCAGTATGTGGTCATGCTACCCTACAACATGGGTTATCCCAGAAACGGCTGTAAGACTTCAAATTCACCTTACCCTAATTAAATTTTTCTCAATGACTTGAGATACACGTTCTGCTTTGATCTTTGATTTTTCTTTTAACATACTATAATGTAATGTAATTAATATATATATCTCTACTTCACTGCTTCTGTCCCTTCCTCCTTGTTCCATTTCCTCCCTCCACCATCCTCTCTGCTCTCGTGTAACCTGTGCTCAGCTTTCTTTTCACTCCAGCCGCTGTGAAAGCAAGACGAACTACTAGCGTTCTACCTCAGATTCGCGTTTGGCCGTACGGCTTTTGAATGTTGTTTTCACTGTCCAATTTTTCCTGTCTTGGTTTGTGTTTGCCACCTTGGAATCCTCTGTGTAGTGGGTTGATCCACTACTCAGGAAGAGACTATTCTAGAGTACGTTCTGCCTTATCTTCGAAACGTCAGGTTAGAATAGAAGCAGCTGATGAAAGAATATTCCAAGTGGCTTTCCGTTTTCCTATGTGTTCGTTCCGTTGTCTGTAGTTCATTGTTCTAACGTCCTGTACCCTGATATGCATATACATACGCATGTAGATGTAAGTATGTACATATATGTGTGTATACATGTATATATATTCTTTGTATTATATATATATATATATATATATATATATATATATATATATATATATATATATATATATATATAAACCCCACATATTCTTTATATATATATATATACGAAGGTGAGTCAAAAAGTAATGCCATTTTGTTTAGGACAGGTATAATTACCAACACAGGAATATGTATCACACATCAAAATGAAGCTGGTCCTCTGTGGATCACATCCCTACTTCTCAACATAGTCACCGTTTCTCCCAATAGCAATGTTTCACCTTCGAATGAGAGCATGCATCCCTGACTGGTAAAATTCTGTTGACTGTTCTTTGTATATATATATATACAAAGGGTATAGCAGTGAAGTAGAAGCCAGGACAACAGAAGGGAGCAGAGCGAGAGGGGGAGATGGGTAAGAAGAAAGATAGATAGGTAGATAAATAGAGGGATAGGTAGAAAGATAGAGAAAGAGAGAGGATGGTAGGGAGGGGAAGTGGAACAAGGAGGAAGGGACAGAAGTGTATAGCAATGAAGTAGAAGCCAAGATAACAGAAGGAAGCAGAGCGAGAGGGGGAGATGGGTGTACTTTATTATTCTGACGTGACTCTATCTATCTATCTATCTATCTATCTATCTATCTATCTATCTATCTATCTATCTATCTATCTATCTATCTATCTATCTATCTTTCTATCTATTTATCTATCTGTCTTCCTCTATCTTTCTATCTATCCCTCTATCCACCTATCTATCTTTCTTCTTACCCATCTCCCCCTCTCGCTCTGCTTCCTTGTATTATTACATTATTGAACGCACACACGTCCTTTTTTGCAAGTAAGTCTGTACATATATATATATATATATATATATATATATATATATATATATATATAGTTAAAAAAAACAATAACAAAAAACAAAAAAACAACAAAGTGAGGACGTGATATGGATAGTATTATTGGACGCTCAGGAAAGGAAAGAGAGAGTGTATGACGTTTCGGGCGTAGCCCTTCGTCGGAAAGATGGAAAGTTCGGAGAATGGAAGAACGGAGAAAGAGGAAAATGGTACCGATGCCCACGAGGTTACATGATGAAAAGACCGGAAGAGGAGGTGGTGGGGGAAAAGTTCTTTCTAAGATAGGAGAGTGAAAAAGGGAGATGAATCTGTGCGTTTGCGAAAGTCTGCGAGTGTGTGTGTGATAACAGAACGTGTGTGTGCGTATGTATGTGTGTGTGTGTGTGTGTGTGTGTGCATGGTTTGGTGGTTTATCTGTTAGTGTGTTTGTGTGTGTGTGTGTGTGTGTGTGTATGACGTAGTGGAAGAAATTAGTAGCAGGACTGGTTAGTGGACGCTGTAGACAGTGTAGGTAGAAGGTCAACAGGTGGTTATTTGGGTGTGTGTGTGTTCGTGTTTGTGTGGGGTTGTCGGTGTTAGGTACGTGTACGTGTGTGTGTGTATTTTGTATGTGCGCGTGTGTGTATGTGTATGTTTTCTGTGCGTGCGTGTGTGTTTGTGTGTATGTGTATGTTGTGTGTATGTGCGTTGCTGTGTACGTGTGTGTGCGTGCGTTTGCTATTGTATATGCGTGTGTTGTTTATGCCCATGTGTGTATGATTGTATGCGTGTCTGTGTGAGTGTGTAGTGTTGGTGAGAAGTGTGTGTGTATGTGGGTGTGTGCGTGTGTGTGTATATGTGTGGATGTGCGTGTGTGTGTGGGATTGTGAGTGTTAGGTACGGGTGTGTGTGTGTTTATGTGTGTCTGTATGTGTTTCCGTGTGCGCGTGTGTGTATATTTTTTGTGCGTGCGTGTATGTGTATATTGTGTATGTTTTCGTGCGTGCGTATGTGTTATGTATATGAGTGAGTATTGTGTATGTGAGAGGTGTGTGTGCATGTGTGTATATGTGTATGTGTGCATGTGTGTATATGTGTATGTGTGCATGTGTGTATATGTGTATGTGTGCATGTGTGTATATGTGTATGTGTGCATGTGTGTATATGTGTATGTGTGTCGTGTATGTGTGTGTGTGTGTGTGTGTGGTTTTATGTATGTGAGGGGTGTGTATGTGTGTGTTTATGTGTGTGCGTGCGTATGTGTGCCAGGTATGTGTGTTATTTTGTGTGTGCACTCCTGTGTGTATGTGTGTGCATGTGTATGCGGCTGTGTATGTAGGCGTGCGCGTATATATGGGTGTGTGTGTATATATGTGCGTTCGGCTATGTGTGTGTGAGGGCGCGTATGTATGTTTGTCATGTATGTGGGCGGTATATATGTAAGGTGTGTGGGTATGTGTGCGTGTAGGTAGTGGTGAGATAAAAATTGGAAAAAAGTAAGTGTAATAACAAGAGAATAATGGATATAATGTAAGGGGAACAGGGGGGGTATTAAAAAAAAATATGTAAAGTGTTGCAGGGACGTAAAGGGGAGAGTCATAAGGAAGAGAAGGCTGCGTTGAGTCCGAAGGGGAAAGAAGAATTAAGGTTGAAAATGTAGCGTTGCTCCAAGTGGAGTCGCGAGGGAGTGGACCCATGGTGCAGGGCGAGGCCAAAAACGGAGATGTTAGAGGGAGAGTGGTTGGGCAGTTGGAAGTGACGGCCGACAGGGGAGTCCGAACCTAGCCGAACGTCCCTTAGGTGTTCGGTGAAACGGTCGGCCAGCCGGCGGCCCGTCTGCCCCACGTAGAGTTGGTTGCATAGGGTGCATTTGATGCAGTAAATAAGGTTGGAGGAGGTGCAGGTGAAACTGTGTGGAATGTGAAGTGTTTGTAGGTTCGATCCGGTGACAGAGGTAGTGTTGGTGATGAAGGGGCAGGTGTGACAGCGGGATCTGGAGCACGGGAAGGAGCCGGGTGGGGGTGAGGAGGAAGAGGAGAAGGTACTGCGGACCAGTAGATCGCGTAGGTTGCGGGCGCGTTTGAAAGCGGATAGGGGTGGGTTGGGGAAAATGGGGTGGGTAGTGGGATCGAGCTGGAGGCGACGGAAGGCCCGTAGGATCCTCCGACGAAGGGGTAGGGTGGCAGGGTGGAAACGGAGTGGGAAGGGTGTACGGTTAGGGGATTGGTGGTGCGGTCGATTCGACGAGCGCGGGCGAGGGCGGATTGGACAAGGTGGGAGGGGTATCCTCGATGCATGAACAGACGAGCAAGATACTGGGACTGGGTCTCGAAATCCTGGTCCAGGCTGCACAAACGTCGGAGGCGGAGGAACTGGGAGTAGGGGATGGCTCGTTTGGTGTGGAATGGATGGGAGGAGGAGAAGTTGAGGTAGAGGTGGGAGTCAGTGGGTTTGAAGAAGGCGGAGGTAGTGAGAGAGTTGGAGGGGGGGGGGTTGATGGAAAGAGAGATGTCGAGGAAGTTGACAGAGGTGTCAGAGATGGTGGAAGTAAAGTCAAGAGCGGGGTGGAAGTTAGAGAGGAAGGAGATTGTCAATTCAAATAAACGAATAAAATTAATGGACAACAAGAGGATGTGCACAAGAAAGGTATTAGCTTGACGCCCGGTGAGAAGAGAATTTGACGGCTTGAACATAGCTCATAGTAAAATATATATATTAGAGAGAGAGAGAGGGAGAGAGAGGGAGAGAAAGGGGAGGGGAGAGAGGGGGAAGGAGGGAGGGAGAGAGAGAGGGGAAGGAAGGAGGGAGAGAGAGAGATAAATAGATATAGATATAAAAAGATAGATAGATATACACATATCACAGTACTGATCAGATTATCCGAAGTTGTTATGCACCGCCCGTCACGATGCGCTTCTTCGCATTATTGAAGCCTTCAAAATTATGTTTCTCCGCTGGCTAGGAGACTAGGTTGACATTCCCTCTTGAACAGATACCGGTCCGTTGCAGGGTTATACGTTAACAACTGACTGGACTAAAGTGGTGCGAAATGAAAGCACTGTCGATCTGGGAATCGAAACCACGACCATGCGATCGTGAGTGCAACATCCTAACCACTTAGCCATGAACTTTCACACGCACAATCATACACACGTACACATATAAACAAACATACATACATATATATATATGTATTCCCCTTACACCGGCATGGTCACATGCTTCCGGTGAATATTCCTTTTCTTTCTTGGCTGTCGCCGAGCAAACACACGAACCGTTTCGTCCCTACTTTCAAGTTCGTGCCTCACAGCGTTCACACACAAACAATTTTTCTCGTTTGGCCGTAAAGCCTTTTCTGTTTGTTTTCCTGTCTTGTTTTTTGTCCGCCACAACATTCCTCCATGGCAAGATTTAATTTGTGTATACAAATTTAATTTGCGGTCCATGGGAAGAGCTGTTTTAACGATGCGTCCTGCCTAGCTCTTCGAAACGCCGGTGTTAAAACGGAGGTAGCTGATGAAGTAGAATGTTCTCTATGTGGCTTGTGTGTTTTCTCGTCTCTGTTTTGTTTGCAATGTCCTGTACCCAGATATGCACCTATACATACAGGTGGATGTCGGTATGCACATACCTGTACGTATATATGCATATACTCATTTACTATTTGTTTTTATATATATATATATATATATATATATATATATATATATATATATATATATATATACATATATATATATATACACATACAGCTATCTCTTATGTTTTACTTGTTTCAGTTATTGGACTGCGGCCATGTTGGGGCACCACCTTGAAGGGTTTAAGACAAACGAATCGATCCCAGTACTTATTATTTTAAGCCTTATACTTATTCTGTTCCACGCTGCTGAAAATAAAGTAAATAGTTCTTTAATGGCAGACAAACATGTAATAACCAGGAAGTTTTGAGTCTTTCATCTGAAGTTGAATAGAATGGACATATGTATATATAAAGATAAAGCGAAATTTAAAAAAAAAAAGAAGTTAAATTCGGACATCAGCCCTTCAAAGAAAAAATGAATAAATACATAAAAGACGAAAGGGGAGAAAGCATAGAACGAAGCGAATAGAACAGAGTTTGGAATCGAAAGAGTGCCAGAAAGAAGGATTATAGGGGAAATAACAAGGAATTATGGGATAGAAGGAATGTCGGTCAAAGATGGGAGGAGAGAGGAAGGGGAAGGAAGCGATTTAGAGAGAGAGAGACAGAGAGAGAGAGAAAGAGAGAGGGAGGGAGAGAGAGAGAGAGAGAGAGAGAATGTTTGTTTGGGAGAGATCGTAAGAGAGGGAAACAAAAGAATGTAATGTTTAACATACATAAGTGCACACACACACACACACACACACATACACATGCACACACACAAGCATATATATACACAAACACACGCACATAGATAGGATCTATCTATCTATCTATCTATCTATCTATCTATCTATCTATCTATCTATCTATTTACACCCTTCATCTTTGAGTATGTATGCATTTATGTCTACATCTCTATCGACATAATTATTAGCTCCTCAGTTTTTCCTTCTCCCTATCTCAATATGAATGTGTACGCATATATATATATATATATATATATATATATATATATATATATATATATATATATATTAAAGGCGGTGCTCCAGCATGGTCGCAGTCAAATGATTGAAACAAGTAAAAGAGTAAAAGAGCATATATATGTGTGTGTGTGTATATATGTTGCATGTATATATATATATGTATGTGTATTATATATATATATATATATATATATATATATATATATATGTATGTATGTATGTTTAAAATATATATCTATACATACATACACACATACATACAGACACACATATATGTAGACACGTACATTTTTAATTACTCCATTAAAAGTAACGTGCGTACACGCATACACACACTGCCTCACACACACAATCATACAAACAAAACCAAAATAAATACAAAATAAAGAAAACAAAATGACGACCGCAAACTCTAATTTATTTCTAGGAACGATTGTTTCAAGTAGTTTCACTCAATTTAAAAGATATTCTTTTTTATTTATTTCTGTGCCTCAAGTTTTTCCTTGTTAGAATTCCAATATTTACTGTTGTATTGAAAAACCAGTGAAAATGTGAAATAAAAACAAAATGTGATATAATATACAAGCATACATACATACATACATACATACACGCATGCATACATTCATACAAACGCATAGATACACATACATGCACACATATTTACAAACGCACACACGCGCGCGCACACACACATGCATATGTATATGTGTGCGTGTGTAATTATATATATATATATATATATATATATATATATATATGTATATATATATATATATATATATATATATATATATATATATATATATATATATATATATATATATATATATATATATGCATACATATATATGTGTGTGCATACACACGCACACATACACATATATACATATAAACATACAAACGTACACAGGACATACGTTTGTATATGTGTGTATGTCTATATATATTATCTGTGTGTGTGTATATACACACACACTCATATATATATATATATATATATATAAACAATATATGAGTATATACATATATATGTACATGTATGTACATACCTTCATCTACATGTACATATAGATACATATCTGGGTACATGACGTTGCAAAAAACATGGACAAAATGATAAACAAGTTACAAATAACAACCAGGCCACATGGAGAACATATCCTTCATCAGCTGCCACCATTAAAACACTGGCGTTTCGAAGAGTTATATATATATATATATATATATATATATATATATATATATATATATATATATATATATGTAGTGAAACTACCTCCCGCCATTAGATACAAACTACTATCGCCATTACATACAATCTTCTCATTTAAATATAAATAAATGCGAGCGTAGTAGAGAACCCATTCCTTGTCATCACGTGACTGATTATTATTCGAATCGGCAACTTCTTCGGACCTTTCCCGCCAGAACGCAAACTGACCAATCACGGCCTCTAATAAGGTCACGTGATAGAGTAAAATTCTGAAGCCATCGGGAGCCCATAGTTTGTTATAAATAGCTTTAACTCATACCCAATAATTTGTCTCGGTCCAGTTTCTCTTTGAGAACTGTTCCGTGTACCACACGACAGCAGCAGCAGCCAGCGACCACTTCAGCAGCTTCGTCCAGCCACGATGACCACCGCCGTCACCACATCAGCAACAAGAGTCTACGACTACTAACCAGCACCTACCAAGCAGCCCCTACACCACCAGCGTCAACACGACTTACTATGTACACCAAACCAAACCTCCGCGGCACATCTCTCTCTTCGATTCTGTTAGGTGACTCAGCTTCACCACGGTAAATAAACAGACAAGAGTTCTTAAACAGACAAGAAATTCTCAGCCAGCGACGAACATCTGTATATCAAGAATCACGGCCCGGCATCGATGCCACGACATCACAACTAGTGATCAGCACTGCCACACTCAGCCTCTCCTCACTTTCGCATACAGATTCATATTATTGTGTACCAAAGAACTGGTATAATTGTTCACGTGTTATATATTGACTCTCTTTCCATCTGCTGTAATAACTCACATACACATACATGTATCACTCACATACACACTTTTCTTTGCATGACGGCCTGTCTTTGATTATGTTCTTATATGTCGCATTCACACTCTCACACAGACATACATCTTTAACGCTATAATAAATATCTCTGTTATTCATCTTATACGGTTGTGGTCTTTCATTACTGGTCATCTATGTTATCGTCGCATAACATATCATCCATATCATCTTTGATATATATTTGTATGTTCGACCGTGTGACACGTTTAAATAAAAGGAGTCCTCTGTTTTTCCATTCGTCATCATATCTCCTTTTTGAGTTCGCACGGTCGTCCCTTACATATATATTACTGAGGTGTACTTGCATAACAAGTGACTTGATCTAAGATCGTGTGCTGAAACAAAAACAATTGCAGCGTGGAAGATGTTTGTAAGCCATTTAATAACACACGCAAAAAAAAAAGAAAACCGTTAAATTCACTTCAACATTTAAATTTAAATGTTGAAGTGAATCCAACGGTTTTTTTGTGTGTTCTTAAATGGCTTAAAAACATCTTCCACGCTGCAATTGTGTATACATATAATGTTCATGATGACTGGCTTTATTCTAATGGGTCGATGTTCTGGGGGAAGAGAAAGAACAGATGTTAGTTCGATGTTAGTGGAGTTGTGGTGGTGGTCGTTAGAACGATGAAGAAAGGTGGAGAGGTGTGTGGGTTTGGGCTCTTTGTGTCGAGGAGGTACCAGACGAGAGTAGCCAGAACTGTAGCGAGAGAGAAGATAGAGAGTGGGGAGAGGGCGATTGCAGTCCAGAGTTTGGAGCATGTCCGTTAGTGATTTAATGTTAATCAGTCAAATGGCCCTACTCTGGGTGCAGTTTGGGACGTATTTGTGCTGAGCAGCAACGTCACCCTAGGTGTGGGAATCTTATACAATGCCAGCAGCTGTTAGTGGGTGGCATATTTTCTGGTCCTGAAGAGAAGAGCCGACCTTGAGGATGAAGTCTTTGATAAGTTAGGGGTGTTCTTTCGCCAGGAGAGATTCTCGATCAAGTATTTGGAGTGTGGTGAAAGCGTTTAGCTTAATGATTAAGGTGTTACATTCACAATTTCAGGATTATGGTTTCGATTCCTGCACTGGGCATTGCGTTTGGTTTTTGAGTTAAACATTTGATCTCATGTGCCTTTGCGATTACTTCGACCATTTGACGTGTGGAACACTGTGCACCTGTTCAGGCAACGCCGATTTAATGGAAAGTATGAGCTAATCTACAACATATACATTTGATCCCTATAAAAAAAAAATCATCCGTGTAGGCTTTTCTGAAGGAATTTGCGGAACCTCATCTGTCGGCTACAACTAAAGCGTATTTGGAGTTACAGTAAGGACTTTAGCTGAGTGCTGCTAATATTTAGCAGGTGCTGAGAAGCTTTCTTCATGTGAGTAGTTCTTGAAAGTTTTTTCTGTTAAAACAAATAAACATTAGCATGGCCTCACTGAAAGATACTCTCAACGTTTCTGTGCTTGGAGTCAATGCATGTGTGTGGTGCCAGGATTGCTTGTGGATTAAGACATGGCTGGAGAAAGTTAGAGACAAATGAAGAGTTGTGTAATGGCGTTAGGGTAAGTTTTGTTGGATGGAATGGTAAGTAGGTCATTCATGTATAGAAGTAAGAGAACGGAGGATGAAACAAAACCCTGTGGTACATCAGAATTATTGGAGAGTGGGTCGGAAAGAGTCCTGTCAAAACATGCTTCGGTGATGGGATCAGATAGGAAGCCACCGATCCAAGGGATGAGAAATGAGTGAAACCGGTAGGTGGGAAGTTTTGATAGT